>NC_139448.1:5246605-5419414 GCF_963924565.1 Ascidiella aspersa | reverse complement strand
TCTTCTCAACTTGGAATCACGATTTAATATAGCGCTCAGAAAAGCGACATTTGGATTTCAGACATGACAAAGTCCGTTAAGTTTGCTGGAGTTGGACTCGGGACTCGAATAACGTTACCTAAGACTATTCGAGTACCTAATCTGACGTGTTTATGCGCAGCAACAAATTTCGAAAATGATATTGCAGCAAAGAGTAAGATTACAAAGGTGGAAAAGCATATGATGGAATATTTTTCAACTATGTTTATACTCCGGGTTTGAACTTTCATTTTTTTTAATCGGACTTGGGAGTCTGACTCAGACTATTTTCAACCCGTAGCCCTGATTTGTACGAGTTTGATAAAACAACAAACACGGCCATTACTCATGTTAAAAAAGGCGCTGTGTGATTGTCAAAGCCAACTTAGTGAAGCGTTAGGGGCGCCGAGCTCAAGTAAAACATTAAAACATTGTTGAAAAGAGCTTTTATACTAATTTAAGGTTAATTTGTTAAATCTAATCATTGAATTGCACTGTAAGTAACTGCGTGTTCGGTTAATTTATTTAATACATCATCCTAAATGTGGCAATTACCTTTGAATCGATAACATCGACTGGCAACTTAACGAGAGAAGGTACATATAAACGACTTTTTAAAGAATTCTAGGAATCCAGCTTATTACCACGACCTTTAAAATCAAAGGTTGATGTGACCCCGCATCCAAAGCTAAGGAACGCGGTTATAAGTGATCCAAGTCTTGTATAGGGTATCGTTTTACCTTTGAAAGGCCTGGTCTGCTTGTTCGTGGGAGTTAGCGCGAAAGTTTATTCTCATGCTAGGTTTCCCAGGTCCATTTGTTAAAATTAATTGAATAGGTGAATACACAGACGTAGCCCAATCAGTGGGTTTTTGTTTGGTTGTTTTTTGTTGTCCGTTGTTTAAACCGCGTCCAAAATATCCGCTGCTAATGACATACTGTATGTTTTGTGCGGGTTATAGTTTACCGCTTAAAAGCCTGATACATGCTATGGACTATCGTTGTTCCTTTTGCGGGCATGAAATCTAATAAACGCCGTAGTTAAACTATTCTGATAACGGTTTGTGGTTCAGCTGTAGAAGTTATGCTAAAAGTTATCCGTCAAATCAATGGAATTCATTATATACGCTTTAAATTTAATTGACATGGTGTCACTACCTTCGTCGTATGTTTTGTGTTGCTTAAAAAGAAATAAAAACGTTTTTGAGATTGCAGAAGTTTGTATTTTCTGCGCGAATGCCATCTATCTCATATTTTTTTATCAATTTTCTATAAGTGCCTATCCTGCACACATAAATCGCTAAAATCCCAAAAAGGGCGCACCTTGCATTGTATAATCCGAAGAAATCTGGTCGTCAGAGTGTCGAATTTCCGAGCCTGGTTCGGGTAAAGCGTAACACGCGTATCTGCTGAATGCTGCCAGGAACTGCGCAGGTGCTGCTCTGTTCTCCATCGGTAAATCGCTCGACTCCAACTTGGTATTCATATAATCGCCTCCTGCCCTGAATCCGTAAC
The DNA here is from genome assembly GCF_963924565.1 of Ascidiella aspersa. Classification (NCBI taxonomy): domain Eukaryota; kingdom Metazoa; phylum Chordata; class Ascidiacea; order Phlebobranchia; family Ascidiidae; genus Ascidiella; species Ascidiella aspersa. The sequence goes on along the minus strand of NC_139448.1, from coordinate 5,417,882 downwards.
CTGTTTTACGGCCATTCCAATCCCGAAGTAGTATGAGCAAGGGCTGTGAAGAGCAACATGAAAATATAAACACGTTGTTTTGAACAACGGATCTGTGTATAATATTTTACCTAAAGCCCAAGGATTAAATAATAAAGGCCTAATTTTTTATTCGATAACTTAAACACAGTAGTGAAAAGCAGCGGGAATGTCCGGAACGGCTATTCGGAAAAATAATTTTTGCCTTTTCGCCGATTCTGGTAAAAATATGCTTGTTTTTTAAAACGCCATGTACAAAAATAATATTAATCTATATGAAATCGAACTGTGAACCCACGTTTCTTAAGGGTGCTTGTGTAATGACGTAGCTTTGTGGCGCTATCTTTGCAATGTTTTATGCGTTCCGCTTAGAAAATATTTTGGGGATAATTCTACTTTTACCTCTGCCTAAGCACCCCCTAGAAATATGGTCATAAGGTTTAAGCGATTCCTCTTATACTTGAAACAAGGTTTTAATAGGTAAGCTCAGAGGAGCTTTAAAAAACTGCATGGACCTCTTTAACAGTGATTTACAGGTTAGTCACTTCACACATGTTATAAAAAACGTATGAGCCTATATTCCTGACCTCAGATTTACCTTCTCGTTCGCCAAACACTTGCTGGTAGTCTGAAAAATCCTGAAAAACAACACACGTTTAATCATTTTATTCCAAAAAGAGTATTGATCTACTGCATACCTGAAAGGCCTGCAGTTGGGATGACGCTAATTGCCGCTCGACATTAAGTATACGGTACGAGCTAAAAAGCGTACTTATGGCAAATAGACAAGATGTTTCCTCACTGGAGGCGGTTGTGCTAAATAATCCTTCAGAATCCATGAGGAACAAGGCAATCTGTATACAAAAAAAAAACGAAGTTTATGCTGCTATGTTTATGGTAATTTTAATTGGAACGATGCAAACACGTATACCTTTTTACGTATATTTTCAAAACATGTACCCTTAATCTATTGAACTGTGTATTATGGCGCATTATGCCATGCTTTTTATCCATTATATCTATGCTGTGAGTGCTTCTAAGATTAAGGTGCTGAGAACATTTTTTTACTTTTTCAGGAAAATTGAACAAGGTTTTGAACGCAATTTAAAGGTTTGGAAATAACAAAAATAAAGCTTTGTGCCAATCTTCCATTTTAAAACCAAGCCTAAATGTCTGTCATTAAACCCACGTGGCTTACTTGTGGTAACACTGCAAAGGAGACTCCAACAATGAGACCTATATAAGAACAACATGATTGTCGCAATAAAACAAAGTTCGGAATAAGACTAAAATAGGGCTACCGGTATTATCTTCATAGTCGTTATACCGTCTTATCTGAATAAGTCCTAAATCAGTCGGAATAGACCTAAATGTTCAGAACAAACCTATACAACCTTTTACCTAACCCTCACCCCTAAGTACATCACTAACTCCCCTAATAATTTCAACACTAAACCAAGTTCTAACTTCTACCATTACTTTCCACCATTAACAGGGACAAAAAATTCGAAAAAAACTAAACGGGCCGGTCAAACTAACTGTTCCAGGCGTTATTTATAGACATTTACGCCTTATTTCGATGAATTTAAGACGTGTTCCGACTGGTCTGGTTTATATTCAGACAATTTAGATTTTATTCTGTCGTGGATATTACTGTGTATTTGGCTTTATTATATCGTTGGGCTGACAACTATAGTATTATAATTTTTTTGATTTAGATGTTGTTGCCCAGTAGTTATTGTTGTGTTATTCCTAAAGGCTTTCTATGTGCTGTTCACAAGTATATTATTAGAGTTTGAGTGGCAAAAGTTAAGTTGGTGCACTTTATTTGAAACGCAAGTCAAAGCTTATCGGATTTTCTTGTAAATTAATCAAGCTTACCTTCACGCCATCATCCAATGTGATCCAAAGTGGTTTCCTGGAAATCCAGATGCCTTTTGTTTGTACATCCACTCCTCTCCATTGAAACATGGTGTCTACATTGGCGGTTAGGTCTTTTCTCCATTGACGTTGCTAATTTAACAAAAGTATAATTTGTGTCACTTCGCTACAATTTAAAGGTGGAGAACAGAAACTATTCGGTCTGTTTGGAAAAATTGTGACGACAATTTAATGATAACCAAACTATTACTCTAAACCAGGTTCCAGAGTTAAGCAAAATGCCCAACTCACAATTTCAAATTAAAATTTAATAAAAAGGTGCACATAGAGTATATACAATGACGTGTGGTCAATTTTGTGCAACTTTGCCGGAATACGTGGAAGTAGTCTGTTGCGGATGTTCATATTCATAATAATTTGGTCATAAATGGTTTGTATTACAGAGTTTAACACATACCTAGTGGTCTCCAAATAATTGTAACAGATGAACAATGTTCTAATTTCGTTATCATGGTATTAAAACCGCGATGTTACATGACAATGTGTAAACCAATTTAATATGGGGCTATAAAAGAAAAATAGTTCCTTTTTTAAAATCACAAATCATGTGTCAAAAATCCACATGCAGGGAAACTTAAAATAAAATAAGGAAAATTACGACAACTAACAATTACTCGTAGCTGGCATTCACATAATTATATAACTTAGTGTGAAGAAACAAGAAACAAAAGTCAGCTCACCGATGGACACTTAGATGGTGTAATGCGATATGCTACTACACAGCTTAAGGCCAATCTGCTGAGTTGGCTATAATGACACGCAAGGGTTATTCAGACGGTACGCGGAAAGTTTTACTAAAGTATATTAAAACTGTTTCAATATACTATAGTTTTACCAATGTTTGTTATCACGTGACTACGGTCGCCGTCATGCTCGAGCAGTTCTACGTGTTCCTACCTCAGTCAGAAATTAACCTTTGACGATAAAGTAAACACGAAGTGGGCAAAACATTAGAGCAATGGCATGCGCTGTCAGGCAGTGTAATGTTTAGGCATACGTATAAAAATTATTGCGTTTAAAACGGCATTTTCGCTCTATTTTGCCCTTTTTTCGCTTTATAAAAAATATGTTATGCTCTCTATAACATTACGCTTTTGTTGCATGTTAATTTTCAGAATCTATGGCAAAATTGCTGTTACTTTGAAGTTTTGCAAAATTTGGTAATTTGCCCAAATGTTTTTCTAACAGTAAATTCGCTGTGTGCGATTTTGACGCATAAAAGAAACGGTGATTTTGAAATAAGTGAAAGCAACTAAAATCACGTGACCTCTTTCAGAGGCCGCTGATTGGCTAGGGTTGGCCTCGTGTTAAGGTCAAGCAAACTTGTAAGGTCAACAACACGCACCTACAATAAGATTTACTATGGCGTAAAAAAGCTGAAAAAATGAGCTATTTCACACAGGCGAATGGTGGGATTATACAGCGAACGTATGGAACCGATTTTCAAATGTTTTTCAAGTATTTCAACTAATGGTGCTTTTCGGGATTTTAGAAAAAATGTTTCGTGCTCGGAGGCTTTATCTAGCTTTATACCTTTCGATTAAAAAGAAGCGTTTTCTACGTTTGTTTTGTCGTTTAGGATAAATTTCGTAAGGAAGTGGCTGCTGTATGACCGGATGCGTGATTATTCATTGATTTCGATTAAGGTTGGGTTTAGGGTTTGGGTTTGAGAGGTGGTAGTATTACATTTAATTTTGAATAATTTCAACGACTTATTTCGAAATTGATTTAATTACTTTATTGACCGGGTAAATAGCCCTAGGAAGTGCCTATAGGCTATTTGGCCGTATCGCTTTTTTTTAGCAGTTGGAAAATAACCTGTTTGCTAAAAGCTAAAATGGCTGACACAAATGTGTGGCACTTTACCTGTTCCATTGAGGAAAGGGAATTTGATTCCGAATTCGGAAACGAAATTTTTTACTCTGAAACAGACGGAATGGCTTGCTACGAGATGTGGTACATTAAGTTTTTCCCCAGTCGAAAATGACAGTACTCTTCTGGCCGGAAATTGCCAGTTTATAAAGATGAGAGATGGACAAGCCATTCCGTCCGAATGGCGAGACGCCGAATCAGCTATAAAGAAAAATCTCATAGGGGTCGGCGACATTAAACAGAAACAAGTTATATAGAAGTTATTTAATCTCAAATATTTTCTCGTGGAATAGTAGGCCACTATGAAATGAATAACGATGCAATATTTCGCGAGTTTTTAAGTTTGTAGTTCTTTCACTTCCTATTTCGTACCCAATGCAAAGATTCCGGGCTTGATTTGTTAATCAATTCCTATTAACTTAGGACGAATTTAATAGTAGCCTAACAGTTCACATTGAACAAACGTTTGCAAAATTTGCTTTTGAAATACCGATTAATGTTCAGCCATGCCCAGATTAATGTTCAGCCATTTGATCGCGGTTAATTAATTGTAATCAAGGGCGACATCGAACGGTGGAAATGACACTTTACCAAAAGAGTCATTAAACCAAGTGGCGTTTTGATTTATTGCGCTTCTCAATCTCTTTGTCCTGTTCTGTAGCTCACTTCGTCTTTGCTCTATCGTGTATAGGTTATATGTTACAGCATAGTGTGCAATAGTGGTGAAGTGGTAGTGATGAAGAGTCATTTTTTGGTCACGGCAGATTGATTTCTATTCGCCAACACTCTCAACAGCTCGACAGGGCACGCCTTCGTTGTTTAGTGTAGCTTTGTAGCGTGTTTTTGTTCCACTACCTTCTTTTCTATGGAGAGAAGAAACCCGATGTTTATTTAATATCACCGAGGCAACGCTAGAAGTCCTTTATAAGTCACCGCAAATACTCTATTTCACCCGGTAACGCCAGTTGTATTCGTTTAGTTATTTTTGTATCATACAAAACTCACACGGTGCCAGAACAGTATGAACATTGTTAACAGTTGACATTTTAACATTTTATGTGGAAAAACTAAATATACTTTAATTTGCGAGCCGAGCCTAGCTGAGCCAGCTGTATGGACTATAATATCGGGCTGCAGCTGATGCCAGAAATCAAGCGATATAATTAAGTTGGGAGTTTCAGCTAAGTGCCATTTAGCTGACGATATTCCAAAAAAATCCTTAAACGGAAATTTTAAAGGCAACTCCGCAGCACTGAACTTTTGCATAAATTGGTAATTTGTCGACATATTTTTCTAGCAGTAAATTCAGTTTGTGCGATTTGGCGCATAAAAGAAACGGTGATTTTGAAATAAGTGAAGCCAAGTAAAATCACGTGACCTCTTTCAGAGGCCACTGATTGGCTAGGGTTGGCGTCGCGTTAAGGTCAAGCAAACTTGTAAGGTCAACAACACGCACCTACGATAAGATTGCACTATATGGCGCAAAAAAGCTGAAAAAAAGCAAAAGCTGAAAAGAGCTATTTCACACAGGCGAATGGTGGGATTATACAGGGAACGTATGGAACCGATTTTCAAATGTTTTTCAAGTATTTAAACTAATGGTGCTTTTCATGATTTTAGAAAAAATGTTTCGTGCTCGAAAACTTTATCTAGCTTTATACCTTTCGATTAAAAAGAAGCGTTTCCTACGTTTGTTTTGTCGTTTAGGAAAATTTCGTAAGGAAGTGGCTGCTGTATGACCGGATGCGTGATTATTCATTGATTTCGATTATGGTTGGGTTTGGGTTTGAGAAGTGGTAGTATTACATTTAATTTAGGTAATTTTGAATAATTTCAACGACTTATTTCGAAATTGATTTAATTACTTTATTGGCCGGTTAAATAGCCCTAGGAAGTGCCTATAGGCTATTTGGCCGTATCGCTTTTTTACGCTTACTCCCGTGACTATTTATATATCGATTGTAACTACTTTCGCGTCCAGGTGAATAGCATCTTCTATTTCTTATTGCAGGGATATTTTAGCGGTTGGAAAATAACCTGTTTGCTAAAAGCTAAAATGGCTGACTCAAATGTGTCGCTGCATTTGTTTACCTTTAACTCGCTCTACTATTCTAATCAGGCAGGTATTTTTTCAATTGTTAAAAAAAAAAAAACACCTTTCATTTGTTGATTGCTGCTGTTCCGATAAAGATAATAATGCAGGAAGTGTGGCATTTCACCTTTCCTGTTGAGAGGATTCGACCGCAGTACGAAAACGGAAACGAAGCTTTGTACTCGGAATGCGGGATGCTAGATGGAAAAATGTGGTACGTGAGGTTTTCTGCCAGTGGTACTCAGTTGGCTGGAACTTGTGGATTGCTGAGGGTGTCAGACGGCCAACCCATTCCGTCTTGTTGGAATGACGCGGAATCGGCTGTAAACCGAATTTTCACAGAAGCTCGCGACACGGAAAATAAAGAAGTTGCATTCCGATCTGATTACAGCGATACAATGACGAAGAGCATTGCCTTCACTCTTCGGGGCCAGGGAATGGAACAGTTCTGCGGTCGTGACGTAACATATGTAGGATCAAATGTCTCTTGGAAGATTGAGACGCATAGCGCGGTGACGCATTATAATGTTTCTGGTGAAGGTGTTCACGGTCTAATTACTTCGACGAATGAAATTACTTTGAAGGAAGCTGCCATCTACTTGGCCAAAACTTTTGGGCCTGGCTTGGTGAGATGGGTTAGCCGTTGCGTTAACCCCGGAGGGTGGAGAAACTCTTGGCAGCAAACTTAGCTTAATACAACACTTTAATTCGCTGATCTTTAATATTTCCCTTTTAACGCAATATTGAAACAGATGCGATTAACAATGTTTATCTGTATCGAATCGCTTTCTTCTGCCTATTGTTTAACACATAATCTTACCTAATCGTGCTCCTGAAATGGTTATTTGTATTTGTTCGTTATGTGCTTCTTAAAATACTTAAAGAAAACCTTGCTTTTACGAAATTTAAATATAAAGATAACTGTTCACTTAACGTTTGCATGTTTATCGCCTCGTCTGCGTGCTTTAGTATTTTCGCAATTGGTTTTCGCATCTATAGCTTTTCACCACCTACACTATGTATACAAAATCAGGTGATGTTGAATTACTAAGTATACAAAATCAGGTGATGTTGAATTACCGAACCGAGATAAAGTAAATATTTCATGAGATGTGTGTGTTTGTTTTTTGTCGCATTGTACATTCAAGTGTGTATAAATTGTAGCTGCTTAAACAATAAAGTTTACTTGTTAAATCATCGTGATTGTTCACATTCTGTAAACTGAGTTTCCGGTCATATCATAGTCATGTCTAGATATTGTTATATCGATTCATTGCGATTTATTAGGAAGAGATAGATTAATCTTGAGTGGTAATATCGGTACTCATCATATACTTGGACAGCGTCGAGTCAAATCCCAAAACAAACCGATTTACCCATTTTAACCCTGACTTACGATCCATCGTTTTTAAGTAAACTTAATTGAAAAATAATAACTAAGTATAATGTAACGCTAATGTAAAATGGCGTCATTTGTCATGGAATAAGATGGCAATACTTTTTGCTAAAAAACTATGGGAATCAATATCAAAACCAATGCATACTAAAAACAAAAGGTTACCCCGCGATTGTTAGTTTGATTCCAATTTAAAAAAAAGCGAGTTCGTGTCTGAATACAGTAATACAATGATGGTGTAATTTGCTTTAACAGAAAGACGAGCGGTTGGTAAACTAACTTTGCAGACTGCAAGAAACATAACTAAACAATAAAGCCAACAAGAATTACGTTTTATTTACTGTTTTAAATTCAATCGGCGGAAACTCGTAAGGGAAATGTGCCGCGGTAACATTTCTTTAAACACACTTAAAACGTGTTTAGCTTCAATATATTTCTACAAAACAAGCATAGGCAAAGTAAAATGCCAATCGAGATCATATGAAAACTAGAGATAAAGTGAAGCTATCGGCCTGGAAATTTTCGGTTTCTGTACTGGCGAGGCCCGAGACATAAGGGCGCTGTTTTATTAACGGTAGAGAACATTGCGACCCAAACTTGATTCCAAAATGACAACACATATATATTTACCAACGCGCTGTTTTACAATCTCATTAAAAAAAATTGTGCACCAAATTTTAGAATGTGTTTCCTCCTTAACGCTTCTATCTTCAAGTAACACAAAAATGTGGTAATCTCACAGTATTTTTCAACCGATTGTACAAAAATATTCCCAGGAGATATTTCGGTCTTGCTATCACCGATTTAGAGCCCTGGTCGTATAAGCGGTTTTGTGACTATAGTATGGGATATGAACGGAAAATTATATAAATAAATAGACCCGTGATGAACGGTTAAAACCTACATTATCAGCTGAAAAAATCCATCTCCTGCAAAAACTTGTCGCAAAAGGCGCTCAGAAGTTGGTAGTGTATTCAATATTCAGTTTTAATAGTAAAATAGCAAAAAGGAAAAAGGGACACTACCCCAAACGTACTAAACGCATCTAGAGTTCGAATGCAATAATAATAACTTCAGTGGATCTTTACAATCGTTGTAACTAAACGTTTCAATCTAACCTTGAAGTCTACATTTAGTAATAAGCTAGTTTAGTTGGTTAATTCGGTTATCGCCAATTCGACTATTTGCTGACACGCTTTTAAGGTTTGTTGTGGCTTTTTGGCGATCGGAGAGGAATAAGGTTAATTTTCCCCACCTACCTTTAGTTTGGAAATGGAACAAATGTCGTTTAGAAAGCCCTGGCCTGTTGCTCTTGAAGAGCTTTTTGTAGCAGTGTGTTGAGTGTATACCAGATATGCCGCTACTCAGTGATGCGTGCCCGCCATATGACATTGACGTCATGCCTTAAAAACGAAAAGGGGAAGTTGTGTTTTATGAGTCAAGTTAAGCGAAGCTGGTATGCTTCGAATTTTGTTCCGTAGTTTACTTGAGAAGCAAACGCTGAAGTTCCAATTTTTCGATATGCTGTATTGGCTAACGATTTTTATAGGTTTTTGCTTCAAAACAGCAATGATAATAAGCGACTGTTTTAGAAGGACTTAATGCACAAAAGTTTCAAAAAACTAAGGTTGTTTGGAAAACCATGCATGCGCGTTGCTAAGGGAAGTCATAAAGATTATTATAACGCAGATTTTTTTGACAGAACAAAGTAACTCAGAACGCGTGGGATCATTTGTTCCCAACCCATAGGTCGTGAACCAAACTATAACGTGGCAATTTAGGGTAATGCCAGACTTTTGTATGATTAGATTTATTGAGATTTGTTCTGCTCGAGATTTTTCGAATACGTAAGAAAATTGCGGAAACATTACGCATACTTGGCTAAAATTATTTAAATTCGTGCTTGTGTTTGCTAAAGTCTTAAGTTTTGATTTCTTACGAAAAGATCAGTGAAAAGAATTGTGTCGCCATAGCTTTAATTTTAGTTAAGATATAGAAACACTTTACATTCTCGCAGGAATAAAATACCTGCCAGCGTTTCAAAAAGCGGCCCAAAGGGAGTTTTATTGCCAATTGTTAAGCGAGGTTGAAGGCTGACAGCAGTTTCGCTTCAGCAATTTGCACTGGTTGAGAAGTAAGCGTCTCTGTAAGTTGCAGGAAGTATTATTGAGCAATTGTAACGGTTTAAATTAAAGCGATTACAGTTTTCCTTAATACGAGTAACATGTGTAACAAAAAAGGTAAACCGACACCTTTGCATAGATTTCTGTCATTTTTAAATAAGGCCTAAACTTGTCATATTATATTATAAGGCCTAAACTTGTCATATTATTATATTAATCCACGCTTTTACATAGTTGCAGGTATTTGGGATTATTGTTTATGACTACGCATTATAGCTACAAGCCCATTAGTTTAAAGCTGTGTAAAATTACTGAAAACACCCATGCCGACAACACATAGTCATGCTTTTAAAACATAAAAGAAGTATAGGCCGACCTATTTCAGCAAGCTCAGCAAAACGTAGATTACGGTTTGTTCAGATATCATCAAGGCAGCTTTTAGGGGTTCGTGTTTGTCTATTCGTGTGGCGCAATTTTATGCTGGCAAAGGCACGAGGTCTGCGGCGCCCACGCGTTGGCCTCTCTTGCTTTTCTCCCCTGTTTGTTTGTCTTGGCGCTCTTAAAACCAGAAGTTGGCTGAATGGCCACTCTGCAAAACGGCCGGCTCTTGCTTGAAATTAAGTTTTGGGTCAATTTCTAGCCTTTCGAGGGTTATATTTTATTTCAAAGTTAACCTACTAGTATTTTGTTCCCAGTTTGAGCAGCTTTCTATACCTAGTTGGTTGAATTGCTCTTAATAAGGATTATAAAGCGGCCAGGTGTTGTGGTGTTAAAATACGCCTGAAAAAGCAAACCGATCGACTCTAAAGTGAAATCAAATTTTAAATCAATTTCTACCCTTTTGAGGGTTATATTTCACTTCAGAAGTAGCCTACTAGTATTTTATGCTTTATCTTGGTCTCTTTTTGCACATTTGCTGGTTGAAGGGCTCAAAATAAATCCTATGAAGTGGGCTGGCCGTTTTCAAAGCGGCCGTGTTCTTTGGTGCTCGAAAACGCCTGGAAATTCCCCACCTACAGACGGCAGTTGTCGGGTCAAGGGTAGCGCTTGGTGAGCTGGGTAGAGCTGCGAGCTGAAACTGTGCTTTTGTGGATTAGCGTTCCGGTGAGCGCGTCTCGCGTCTGCTTAGTTTCTAGCACTTTGTGTAGTGGCTTGGGCTAGGTAAACCGTACACTGTAACATGCAACGAAACTAAAGGGAAGTAGGCTGTTTCAGAGTTTAGATTATATTGCTTTATAGGTTGTTGCAATTAGGTGGCAATGGTTAACGAGAGTTAGTATTACAACAGCACAATCGCGCTTTATAAGGTCGAAATAAGAATGTAATATAGTAGGAACGTGACACTGCAGTAGAGTTTGTCGTTCAACTGTGCCACCAAATATTTAGAAATACGACTACTAACTAAGATTGATTGTGTTAGGCTACTGTTAGCTAAGTTTAAGGTTTCTTTCGGTAGAACCTATAGACATATTTTTGGAGATATTCTTTGACGACCCCAATTTTGATAGATTCTTTGATAGACTAGACTTTTGATGTTTTTTCCTATTTAAGGCGCATTTTTGCAGCTTAATGTCGATAGGCCTACACTTGGCTTGTTAGTTAAAGGGGATTATTGCTTGCTACAGAAGGTATGTGATACGGAAACCCTAAATCTTTTAGATATTTTAGGTTCGAACTCACGACTCCGGTCAAGCCGGGACCGTCGCTCTACCGACTGAGATATGTAAGCCGTAATCGTTGGTCAGAAAGCAGCTTTAGAAGGGCTAGATCTCAGTTGTTAACACTCATATGTGTGTGCATATGTTTCATTGAATAAATTAAAGGTAATTCTAATTAGATTTGTAGCTTTCGCGAGTTTTGCAATTGCAATTCTAACCTTATTTGAAAAAGGTTAAAATATTTAATTTTAGTTTTCATTTAACCTTGAAAAATCTGCCGAGTGCAAATGCAATACCAAACATACTGAATGTAAATTTATTATTTAACTTGTAACTTTTTGTTGTAGCGCAGGCATTTTTAGTTTGAAAATGGCGGTAGTGTCTTTCGAGAGGTGGTCGTTTCGCTTATCGCTTCCGAATATTCCCGGGCATTATGGAAATGGAAACGAAGCGCTGTACTCGGAGAACGGAATGAAAAACGGAACAATGTGGCACGTAAACTATGGGCCTGATGCCAGTGGTACCTTTCTGGCTGGAAATTGTGGATTGCTGAGGGTGTCAGACGGCCAACCCATCCCGTCTTATTGGAATGACGTGGATTGGGCTCTTAAGAGAATATTCACAGGAGCTTGCGGCACGGAAAATATAGCAGTTGCATTCCGATCTAACTACAGCGATACAATGATGAAGAATATTGCCTTCGTACTTCGGGGCCAGGGAATGGAAAAGTGCTGCGGTTATGTTCAACCAAATGGCTCTTGGAAGGTTGAGACGCATGTGGAGGTGAAACAATATGTTTCTGTTGAAGGTGTTCCCGGTCTAATTACTTCGGCGAATAGAATTGATTTGAACCAAGCTGCCATCTACTTGGCCAACACTTTCGGGCCTGACTTGGTGAGATGGGTTAGTCGTTGCGTTAGCCCCGAAGGTTGGAGAAACTCTTGGTGGAAATCTTCGCTTAATACAACACTTTAATTCGCTGATCTTTAATATATCCCTTTTAACACAATATTGAAAAACATGCGATTATCAATTTGTTTTAGTATTGAGGCTTAATTGTGTTTGTCTAAAATGTTTAATAAATAATCTTGCATAAGTAATCGTGCTCCTGAAATGATTATTTATATTTGTTCGTTATGTGCTTCTTAAAATACTTACCTTGCTTTTACGAAATTTAAATATAAAGATAACTGTTCACTTAACGTTTGCATGTTTATCGCCTCATCTGCGTGCTTAAGTATTTCTGCATTGGTTTTCGCATCTACAGCTTCTCACCACCTTCACTCTAGCTGTGTATAACCATAAGTATACAAAATCAGGTGATGTAGAATTACCGAACCGAGAAAAAGTAAATATTTCATGAGATATATATGTGTTTGTTTTTTGTCGCATTATATATTCAAGTGTGCATCAATTGTAGTTGCCTAAACAATAAAGTTTACTTGTTAAATTATCGTGATTGTTCACATTCTGTAAACTGAGTTTGCGGTCATATCATAGTTATGTATAGTTATTATTATATCGATTCATTGCGATTTATTAGGTGAAGATAAACTAATCGTGAGTGGTGATATCAGTACTCGTCATATACTTGGGCAGCGTCGAGTCAAATCCCAAAACAAACCGATATACCCATGTTAACCCTGACTTACGATCCATCGTTTTTAAGTAAACTTAATTGAAAAATAGGAAGTATAAGGTAACGCTAATGTAAAATGGCGTCATTTGTCATGTAATAAGATGGCAATACTTTTTGCTAGAAAATTATGGGAATCGATATCAAAAACCAATTCATACTAAAAACAAAAGGTTACCCCGCGATTGTTAGTTTGATTCCAATTTGCAAAGAGACCTTGCCCTGCTGTGAAGATAAATTTCACCGAAGCTCATTACATTGAAGAAAGTGAAAGCGAGTTCGTGTCCGAACATACAGTAATACAATGACGGTGCAATTTGCTTTAACAGAAAGACGAGCGGTTACCAAACTAACCGAACAGATTGCAAGAAACATAACTAAACAACCATAGTAAAGCCAACAATTGTTTCGTTTTATTTACTGTTTTAAATTCAACTGGGGGAAACTCTTAATGGAAAAGAAATGTGCCGCGGTAACATTTTTTTAAAAACAGCATATTTCTACAAAACAGGCATAGGTAAAGTAAAATACCAAACGCGATCATATTCAAATTAGGGATTAATATAGTGACTGTATCGGCCTTGTAAATTTCGGCTTTTGTACTGACGAGGCCTTATACCAGGGGTGGGCAATTATTTTTAGCCGCGGGCCGCATGAGAAACCTAAAATATTGTGGCGGGCCGGGTCAAATATAGGATCTAAAATACATACAATATGACGTCATACTCTGACGGTGTAAAACAAATAATCAACCAATTTGTTATTACGTTTAGAGTTGTGCGAAAACGTGCAATTTAAGTCTGATTTAAAGAGAGTCACGAAACGTCGCGCGGAGCGCGAAAAATTTGCGACTATATTTGTTTGAAAATGCAAACTTTAATTTAGATTTAGATGGTACGTGAAGCATTGAGCACCGACTAAAAATGTATATTGCTTGATATATTAGCGTTTATTAAGTTGTGGGCGCGTTGACCCACAACTTAAGATTAAAATACCTTGAAATTTCGTACGAAAAACTTACCTATATGTTTTTTCTTCTTTTTTAAAACTTTAAGTTACCGATGTGCTACAAAGTTTAACAAACTTAACGTAATATTTATATAAATTTTAAATATTAGGCTAAGTTTGTTAAACTTTCGTTGGAGAGAGTGCCACTGAGCAGAGGACGCTATTTGTCCGTCAAGTTGCCAAAAAAATCGCGTGGAACATACGAGCAACACAGAAGAGATTCGCGCGAAGCGCGAAAAGAATTTCCGTTTTACCTCTGGTCATATAAGCGGTTTTGTGATCATAGTATGGAATATGAACGGGAAATAAAATAAATAAATAGACCCGCGATGAACAATTAAACCCTGCAATATCAGCTGAATAAAAAATCGTTTCCCGCATAATACTTGTTGCAAAAGGCGCTCAGAAGTTGTATTTATTATTCAGTTTTAATAAAGGAAATGAGTTAAAATGTAAATAAGACGCTACACCAACCGTAACAAAGGCATGTGGAGTTCGAGGGTAGGCAGTGCAATCATAAGAACTTTAATGGGTAGCCTTTACAATCGTTTTTACTGAACTCTTCAATCCAACCTTGCACTACATTATAGTTTAGTTGGTTAATTCGGTCAAATCGACTGTTTTTAAAACTCGCTTTTAAGGTTTGTTTTGACTTTTTTGGCAATTGGAGATAAATCAGCTAAATGTTCCCCACCTTTAGTTTGGAAATGGCACAAATGTCGTTTAGAAAGCGCTGGCCTGTTGCTTTTGAAGAGCTTCGTGCAGTGTGTTGAGTGTATACCAGATATGTCTCTGCTCAGTGATGCGTGGCCGCCATGTGACATTGACGTCATGCCTTAAAAACGAAAAGGGGAAGTGTTTTATGAGTCAAGTTAAGCGAAGCTGGTATGCTTCGAATTTTGTTCCGTAGTTTACTTGAGAAGCAAACGCTGAAGTTCCAATTTTTCGATATGCTGTATTGGCTAACGATTTTTATAGGTTTTTGCTTCAAAACAGCAATGATAATAAGCGACTGTTTCAGAAGGACTTAATGCACAAAAGTTTCAAAAAACTAAGGTTGTTTGGAAAACCATGCATGCGCGTTGTTAAGGGAAGTCATAAAGATTATTATAACGACAGAATAAAGTAACTCAGAACGCGTGGAATCATTTGTTCCCAACCCATAGGTCGTGAACCAAACTATAACGTGGCAGTTTTAGGGTAATGCCAGACTTTTGTATGATTAGATTTATTGAGATTTTTTCTGCTCAAGATTTTTCGAATACTTAAGAAAATTGCGGAAACTTTACGCATACTTGGCTAAAATTATTTAAATTCGTGCTTGTGTTTGCCAAAGTCTTAAGTTTTGATTTCTTACGAAAAGATCAGTAAAAATAATTGTGTCGCCATAACTTTAATTTTAGTTAAGATATAGAAACACTTTACATTCTCGCAGTAATAAAAGAACTGCCTGCGTTTCAAAAAGCGGCCCAAAGGGAGTTTTATTGCCAATTGTTAAGCGAGGTTGAAGGCTGACAGCAGTTTCGCTTCAGCAATTTGCACTGGTTCATCATTTCGCTTCAGCAATTTGCACTGGTTGAGAAGTAAGCGTCTCTATAAGTTGCAGGAAGTATTATTGAGCAATTGTAACGGTTTAAATTAAAGCGATTGCAGTTTTCCTTAATACGAGTAACATGTGTAACAAAAAAGGTAAACCGACACCTTTGCATAGATTTCTGTCATTTTTAAATAAGGCCTAAACTTGTCATATTATATTATAAGGCCTAAACTTGTCATATTATTATATTAATCCAAGCTTTTACATAGTTGCAGGTATTTGGGATTATTATTTATGACTACGCATTATAGCTACAAGCCCATTAGTTTAAAGCTGTGTAAAATCACTGAAAACATCCATGCCGACAACACATAGTCATGCTTTTAAAACATAAAAGAAGTATAGGCCGACCTATTTTAGCGAGCTCAGCAAAACGTAGATTACGGTTTGTTCAGTTATCACCAAGGCAGCTTTTAGGGGTTCGTGTTTGTCTATTCGCGTGTGGCGCAATTTTATGCTGGCAAAGGCACGAGGTCTGCGGCGCCCACGCGTTGGCATCGCTCGCTTTTCTCCCCTGTGTTATTGCCTTGGCGCTCTTAAAGGCTAAATGGCCACTCTGCAAAACGGCCGGCTCTTACTTGAAATTAAGTTTTGGGTCAATTTCTAGCCTTTCGAGGGTTATATTTTATTTCAAAGTTAACCTACTAGTATTTTGTTCCCAGTTTGAGTAGCTTTCTATACCTAGTTGGTTGAATTGCTCTTAATAAGGATTATAAAGCGGCCAGGTGTTGTGGTGTTAAAATACGCCTGAAAAAGCAAACCGATCGACTCTAAAGTGAAATCAAATTTTAAATCAATTTCTACCCTTTTGAGGGTTATATTTCACTTCAGAAGTAGCCTACTAGTATTTTATGCTTTATCTTGGTCTCTTTTTGCACATTTGCTGGTTGAAGGGCTCAAACTGAAGCCTATGAAGTGGGCTGGCCGTTTTCAAAGCGGCCGCGTTCTTTGGTGCTCGAAAACGCCTGGAAATTCCCCACCTACAGACGGCAGTTGTCGGGTCAAGCGTAGCGCTTGGTGAGCTGGATAGAGCTGCGAGCTAAAACTGTGCTTTTGTGGTTTGGCGTTCCGGTAAGCGCGTCTCGTGTCTGCTTAGTTTCTAGCACTTTGTGTAGTGGCTTGGGCTAAGTAAACCGTACACTGTGACATGCAACGAAACTAAAGGGAAGTAGGCTGTTTCAGAGTTTAGATTATATTGCTTGATAGGTTGTTGCAATTAGGTGGCAATGGTTAACGAGAGTTAGTATTACAACAGCACAATCGCGCTTTATAAGGTCGAAATAAGAATGTAATATAGTAGGAACGTGACACTGCAGTAGAGTTTGTCGTTCAACTGTGCCACCAAATATTTAGAAATACGACTACTAACTAAGATTGATTGTGTTAGGCTACTGTTAGCTAAGTTTAAGGTTTCTTTCGGTAGAACCTATAGACATATTTTTGGAGATATTCTTTGACGACCCCAATTTTGATAGATTCTTTGATAGACTAGACTTTTGATGTTTTTTCCTATTTAAGGCGCATTTTTGCAGCTTAATGTCGATAGGCCTACACTTGGCTTGTTAGTTAAAGGGGATTATTGCTTGCTACAGAAGGTATGTGATACGGAAACCCTAAATCTTTTAGATATTTTAGGTTCGAACTCACGACTCCGGTCAAGCCGGGACCGTCGCTCTACCGACTGAGATATGTAAGCCGTAATCGTTGGTCAGAAAGCAGCTTTAGAAGGGCTAGATCTCAGTTGTTAACACTCATATGTGTGTGCATATGTTTCATTGAATAAATTAAAGGTAATTCTAATTAGATTTGTAGCTTTCGCGAGTTTTGCAATTGCAATTCTAACCTTATTTGAAAAAGGTTAAAATATTTAATTTTAGTTTTCATTTAACCTTGAAAAATCTGCCGAGTGCAAATGCAATACCAAACATACTGAATGTAAATTTATTATTTAACTTGTAACTTTTTGTTGTAGCGCAGGCATTTTTAGTTTGAAAATGGCGGTAGTGTCTTTCGAGAGGTGGTCGTTTCGCTTATCGCTTCCGAATATTCCCGGGCATTATGGAAATGGAACGAAGCGCTGTACTCGGAGAACGGAATGAAAAACGGAACAATGTGGCACGTAAACTATGGGCCTGATGCCAGTGGTACCTTTCTGGCTGGAAATTGTGGATTGCTGAGGGTGTCAGACGGCCAACCCATCCCGTCTTATTGGAATGACGTGGATTGGGCTCTTAAGAGAATATTCACAGGAGCTTGCGGCACGGAAAATATAGCAGTTGCATTCCGATCTAACTACAGCGATACAATGATGAAGAATATTGCCTTCGTACTTCGGGGCCCAGGAATGGAAAAGTGCTGCGGTCGTGTTCAACCAAATGGCTCTTGGAAGGTTGAGACGCATGTGGAGGTGAAACAATATGTTTCTGTTGAAGGTGTTCCCGGTCTAATTACTTCGGCGAATAGAATTGATTTGAACCAAGCTGCCATCTACTTGGCCAACACTTTCGGGCCTGACTTGGTGAGATGGGTTAGTCGTTGCGTTAGCCCCGAAGGTTGGAGAAACTCTTGGTGGAAATCTTCGCTTAATACAACACTTTAATTCGCTGATCTTTAATATATCCCTTTTAACACAATATTGAAAAACATGCGATTATCAATTTGTTTTAGTATTGAGGCTTAATTGTGTTTGTCTAAAATGTTTAATAAATAATCTTGCATAAGTAATCGTGCTCCTGAAATGATTATTTATATTTGTTCGTTATGTGCTTCTTAAAATACTTACCTTGCTTTTACGAAATTTAAATATAAAGATAACTGTTCACTTAACGTTTGCATGTTTATCGCCTCGTCTGCGTGCTTAAGTATTTCTGCATTGGTTTTCGCATCTACAGCTTCTCACCACCTTCACTCTAGCTGTGTATAACCATAAGTATACAAAATCAGGTGTTGTAGAATTACCGAACCGAGAAAAAGTAAATATTTCATGAGATATATATGTGTTTGTTTTTTGTCCCATTATATATTCAAGTGTGCATCAATTGTAGTTGCTTAAACAATAAAGTTTACTTGTTAAATTATGAGTTTGCGGTCATATCATAGTTATGTATAGTTATTATTATATCGATTCATTGCGATTTATTAGGTGAAGATAAACTAATCGTGAGTGGTGATATCAGTACTCGTCATATACTTGGGCAGCGTCGAGTCAAATCCCAAAACAAACCGATATACCCATGTTAACCCTGACTTACGATCCATCGTTTTTAAGTAAACTTAATTGAAAAATAGGAAGTATAAGGTAACGCTAATGTAAAATGGCGTCATTTGTCATGTAATAAGATGGCAATACTTTTTGCTAGAAAATTATTGGAATCGATATCAAAAACCAATTCATACTAAAAACAAAAGGTTACCCCGCGATTGTTAGTTTGATTCCAATTTGCAAAGAGACCTTGCCCTGCTGCGAAGATAAATTTCACCGAAGCTCATTACATTGAAGAAAGTGAAAGCGAGTTCGTGTCCGAACATACAGTAATACAATGACGGTGCAATTTGCTTTAACAGAAAGACGAACGGTTACCAAACTAACCGAACCGATTGCAAGAAACATAACTAAACAACCATAGTAAAGCCAACAATTGTTTCGTTTTATATACTGTTTTAAATTCAACTGGGGGAAACTCTTAATGGAAAAGAAATGTGCCGCGGTAACATTTTTTTAAAAACAGCATATTTCTACAAAACAAGCATAGGTAAAGTAAAATACCAAACGCGATCATATTCAAATTAGGGATTAATATAGTGACTGTATCGGCCTTGTAAATTTCGGCTTTTGTACTGACGAGGCCTTATACCAGGGGTGGGCAATTATTTTTAGCCGCGGGCCGCATGAGAAACCTAAAATATTGTGGCGGGCCGGGTCAAATATAGGATCTAAAATACATACAATATGACGTCATACTCTGACGGTGTAAAACAAATAATCAACCAATTTGTTATTACGTTTAGAGTTGTGCGAAAACGTGCAATTTAAGTCTGATTTAAAGAGAGTCACGAAACGTCGCGCGGAGCGCGAAAAATTTGCGACTATATTTGTTTGAAAATGCAAATTTAATTTAGATTTAGATGGTACGTGAAGCATTGAGCACCGACTAAAAATGTATATTGCTTGATATATTAGCGTTTATTAAGTTGTGGGCGCGTTGACCCACAACTTAAGATTAAAATACCTTGAAATTTCGTACGAAAAACTTACCTATAGGTTTTTTCTTCTTTTTTAAAACTTTAAGTTACCGATGTGCTACAAAGTTTAACAAACTTAACGTAATATTTATATAAATTTTAAATATTAGGCTAAGTTTGTTAAACTTTCGTTGGAGAGAGTGCCACTGAGCAGAGGACGTTATTTGTCCGTCAAGTTGCCAAAAAAATCGCGTGGAACATACGAGCAACACAGAAGAGATTCGCGCGAAGCGCGAAAAGAATTTCCGTTTTACCTCTGGTCATATAAGCGGTTTTGTGATCATAGTATGGAATATAAACGGGAAATAAAATAAATAAATAGACCCGCGATGAACAATTAAACCCTGCAATATCAGCTGAATAAAAAATCGTTTCCCGCATAATACTTGTTGCAAAAGGCGCTCAGAAGTTGTATTTATTATTCAGTTTTAATAAAGGAAATGAGTTAAAATGTAAATAGGACGCTACACCAACCGTAACAAAGCCATGTAAAGTTCGATGGTAGGCAGTGCAATCATAAGAACTTTAATGGGTAGCCTTTACAATCGTTTTTACTGAACTCTTCAATCCAACCTTGCACTACATTATAGTTTAGTTGGTTAATTCGGTCAAATCGACTGTTTTTAAAACTCGCTTTTAAGGTTTGTTTTGACTTTTTTGGCAATTGGAGAGAAATCAGCTAAATGTTCCCCACCTTTAGTTTGGAAATGGCACAAATGTCGTTTAGAAAGCGCTGGCCTGTTGCTTTTGAAGAGCTTCGTGCAGTGTGTTGAGTGTATACCAGATATGTCTCTGCTCAGTGATGCGTGGCCGCCATGTGACAATGACGTCATGCCTTAAAAACGAAAAGGGGAAGTGTTTTATGAGTCAAGTTAAGCGAAGCTGGTATGCTTCGAATTTTGTTCCGTAGTTTACTTGAGAAGCAAACGCTGAAGTTCCAATTTTTCGATATGCTGTATTGGCTAACGATTTTTATAGGTTTTTGCTTCAAAACAGCAATGATAATAAGCGACTGTTTCAGAAGGACTTAATGCACAAAAGTTTCAAAAAACTAAGGTTGTTTGGAAAACCATGCATGCGCGTTGTTAAGGGAAGTCATAAAGATTATTATAACGACAGAATAAAGTAACTCAGAACGCGTGGAATCTTTGTTCCCAACCCATAGGTCGTGAACCAAACTATAACGTGGCAGTTTTAGGGTAATGCCAGACTTTTGTATGATTAGATTTATTGAGATTTTTTCTGCTCAAGATTTTTCGAATACTTAAGAAAATTGCGGAAACTTTACGCATACTTGGCTAAAATTATTTAAATTCGTGCTTGTGTTTGCCAAAGTCTTAAGTTTTGATTTCTTACGAAAAGATCAGTAAAAATAATTGTGTCGCCATAACTTTAATTTTAGTTAAGATATAGAAACACTTTACATTCTCGCAGTAATAAAAGAACTGCCTGCGTTTCAAAAAGCGGCCCAAAGGGAGTTTTATTGCCAATTGTTAAGCGAGGTTGAAGGCTGACAGCAGTTTCGCTTCAGCAATTTGCACTGGTTCATCATTTCGCTTCAGCAATTTGCACTGGTTGAGAAGTAAGCGTCTCTATAAGTTGCAGGAAGTATTATTGAGCAATTGTAACGGTTTAAATTAAAGCGATTGCAGTTTTCCTTAATACGAGTAACATGTGTAACAAAAAAGGTAAACCGACACCTTTGCATAGATTTCTGTCATTTTTAAATAAGGCCTAAACTTGTCATATTATATTATAAGGCCCAAACTTGTCATATTATTATATTAATCCACGCTTTTACATAGTTGCAGGTATTTGGGATTATTGTTTATGACTACGCATTATAGCTACAAGCCCATTAGTTTAAAGCTGTGTAAAATCACTGAAAACATCCATGCCGACAACACATAGTCATGCTTTTAAAACATAAAAGAAGTATAGGCCGACCTATTTTAGCGAGCTCAGCAAAACACAGATTACGGTTTGTTCAGTTATCACCAAGGCAGCTTTTAGGGGTTCGTGTTTGTCTATTCGCGTGTGGCGCAATTTTATGCTGGCAAAGGCACGAGGTCTGCGGCGCCCACGCGTTGGCATCGCTCGCTTTTCTCCCCTGTGTTATTGCCTTGGCGCTCTTAAAGGCTAAATGGCCACTCTGCAAAACGGCCGGCTCTTACTTGAAATTAAGTTTTGGGTCAATTTCTAGCCTTTCGAGGGTTATGTTTTATTTCAAAGTTAACCTACTAGTATTTTGTTCGCAGTTTGAGTAGCTTTCTATACCTAGTTGGTTGAATTGCTCTTAATAAGGATTATAAAGCGGCCAGGTGTTGTGGTGTTAAAATACGCCTGAAAAAGCAAACCGATCGACTCTAAAGTGAAATCAAATTTTAAATCAATTTCTACCCTTTTGAGGGTTATATTTCACTTCAGAAGTAGCCTACTAGTATTTTATGCTTTATCTTGGTCTCTTTTTGCACATTTGCTGGTTGAAGGGCTCAAAATAAATCCTATGAAGTGGGCTGGCCGTTTTCAAAGCGGCCGTGTTCTTTGGTGCTCGAAAACGCCTGGAAATTCCCCACCTACAGACGGCAGTTGTCGGGTCAAGGGTAGCGCTTGGTGAGCTGGGTAGAGCTGCGAGCTGAAACTGTGCTTTTGTGGATTAGCGTTCCGGTGAGCGCGTCTCGCGTCTGCTTAGTTTCTAGCACTTTGTGTAGTGGCTTGGGCTAGGTAAACCGTACACTGTAACATGCAACGAAACTAAAGGGAAGTAGGCTGTTTCAGAGTTTAGATTATATTGCTTTATAGGTTGTTGCAATTAGGTGGCAATGGTTAACGAGAGTTAGTATTACAACAGCACAATCGCGCTTAATAAGGTCTAAATTAGAATGTAATATAGTAGGAACATGACACTGCAGTAGAGTTTGTCGTTCAACTGTGCCACCAAATATTTAGAAATACGACTACTAACTAAGATTGATTGTGTTAGGCTACTGTTAGCTAAGTTTAGGGTTCCTTTCGGTAGAACCTATAGACATATTTTTGGAGATATTCTTTGACGACCCCAATTTTGATAGATTCTTTGATAGACTAGACTTTCGATGTTTTTTCCTATTTAAGGCGCATTTTTGCAGCTTAATGACGATAGGCCTACACTTGGCTTGTTTAGTTAAAAGGATTATTGCTTGCTACAGACGGTATGTGATACGGAAACCCTAAATCTTTTAGATATTTTGTTAATGACTGTTATTTGCTTTCAGTACAATATGGCTAAGCGTTCAGTTGTATCCGTTATGTGGTGTGAATGTGTTGGCAAATTAAACGATATAAAAGCCTTTTTCGCTTTGCGCGAATCGATAACATATTTATAATGTAGCTTTTGGCACTAAAAGTAACACCTATCCAATTTAAAACTTACAAAATAAACGAACTGTGTTGTGTTCTTAAGGCTTCATCTTTATGGCATCACGTTTAGATGTGACTTTTTGACGTCAATTTTTGACGTAGTTTTGCGCCATCAGTTATGACGTAACTTTGTAACGTCACGTTTGAAAAAAGTTAACTAGTATCACAGTTATACTACGCTCGCCCAATTGGCGTGCACTGTTACGTCACAAACGTCCTCTTATTACTTTTACAGGTTTTTCGCTTTCGCTGTTAAAAACAGCCCTGATATTTTGCGTTTTATTTTAGACATTTATGCTGACTAATAGCACATTAATCCAGGACCACATATAATTGACACAAGGTTTCATGTGATGATCAGCAGACCTCAAACAAGGCTAGACCACTGGATTGCTGTGCTGTGATCGTTTCTCGTGCTATGTTGTATTAACTTCTTGTTGACTCTGTGCTTAAACGTCGCTCCTTGGCTAGGTAGCTTTACGAGCACACTTTGGCGAAGGCTGTTTAATGTTGTATATGAACCAGCAGTGCGGTTTTCACTGAAAGTCAAGCGGTTAAAGCGGTCGACATTGCTGTTTGCCTTTAAGTAGTGATTCCTCAAGGAAAGATTCGCATTGAGCATAAGTATTTTTAAGTAAAAATGGATATTTTAGGCGATTTAGGGAGGAGTTGGCAGAGTCCTAGGTGAATTAAAAACTATGGAGAATAGGTAAATAAACACTAAATACATTGAGAGTAGGTATATAGTTTGACCAAAATGTGAACAAAATTCAGAATGAATTCACATAGCTTCTTGCTTTTGTGTCAATGTTTGTACACTTTGTTAAGGTTTATTACCTTCCTGATAAATAGCTGATTCGGCAAGTCGCTAGAAGTTTATTTTGCTGCTGAAGTGCTGTTGCGGTGCAGCGCATTTGCACAGTTGCGCAACTTAAAGGGACTGGCCGTAAACACACTTTAGGAATCGAAGTGCAGCCGTTAAACATGCCTTATTACTAGGGGCGGGTCCAAGGGGCATATGCACATGGCTATGTTCCACCACAAACTGTACTTTTTGCCTAATTATTTACGTTAACACAAATTTCTCACTTGGGTTTCTTTTATGTCTTATCCCATTTTGCTAAAATCGTTTTCGGCTTAAATTCAAATTAAACGTTAAAAGGAGTTTTTTTCGCTTTGCGCGAATGGATAACATCTTTGTAATGCAGCTATTGTATTGCAGTTAACACCTATCCAACCTGAAATTTGTGACGTAACGTTCGGACGCAACGTTTTGATGTCATCTCTAAGTTAATTTAGATGCAAATTTGTGACGTCACGTTCGGACGTAACTTTGTGATGTCATCTTTGAATTTTTTTAAGGCCTTCCCCAAACAAAAATCCTGTTTCTGCGCTTTCTAATTACTGTGATAAACTTGTTTTATAAGATAAGTATACTTTTAGCTACTTATTATAAGTTTTTACATCTTTTTAGGTGTTTTCCCGCTTGCTAAACGGAATGCAAAGAAATGCACTGCCTAATAATTTTCGCCTGAACTGTGGAAACCTAAGCGATATGAAGTGGTGTTAGAAGCAGAGTGTAAGCAAATATGGAGGATACGGCCAAGGTTTGTATTTTTTGGCCCTGATTTTTACTGGGAAATTTTCTTAAATGTTTGACATAAATCTACAAATTGCCCTCAAACCGAAAAGACCCAAAGACACGATTAAGATGTTGACTTTTCCTGGCTTGAACATAAACATGCTGGTTTCGGTATGCCTAGACACTCTAGTTTCGAAATTTGTAGGCTCACGTTGTAGTAATATAAACATATTTTTATACCATCCTTCCTTGTCTATTGTAAGAGGATTTTCATATCGAAGCTCATACCATGGTTCGAAACATTATGTGAACCATTCGATTTTTAATATCGGGCGATGTATTTGCATAAAAGCCAACGTTTTGCAAAATCCTCCACATATAAGTTCAGCAGGGTTATAAACAAATCATTTTGAAATGACTGTGCACTTCATCAGTCATTATAAAGGCTCTTTATCAGTCATTACAACAGTGAAATTCAGTAGAACTTTGCTCAGCTCTGATTATAAAGAATCTTCAGACACAATCTTTGATTTCAATGCTGAAAACAATTGAATACTTTATTTTAACTAAAAACGCTTTCGATAAGTTAAATCGCTCACGCAACGTTACCTAATATAT
The DNA here is from genome assembly GCF_963924565.1 of Ascidiella aspersa. Lineage (NCBI taxonomy): Eukaryota > Metazoa > Chordata > Ascidiacea > Phlebobranchia > Ascidiidae > Ascidiella > Ascidiella aspersa. The sequence goes on along the minus strand of NC_139448.1, from coordinate 5,392,700 downwards.
TTGGTTCGAACCCAAACCCAAGGCTCTTTATGTCGCCAACTCCGGAAAGCCAGCAGCCTTATTCCAACCTGGCTTCCTACGGGCTCTGCATCTTGCGCAATACCCACCACTTGTTGCGCAATACAGGAAGCGATCGCGGACGCTGTGGGCCTGCCACGACGCCGCGCGATGTCTCTATGACGTCACTATACCCATTTGAGCAGTGGGATTGGAAAGTTTGATTTTGCTTTAACATTTATTTCATCGTACGAATAAAATCCTATTCTTTATACAGATCAAGTTCTCCAACAAGCTCGAGGACATAAGTGCGACTGAGCTTTTGACGAGTGCAGACGAAACTGACTACCTCGGCTGTGGCGGTTTCGCATCTGTTCGGTTTTGCCGCCACCCGATAAAGGGCGAGGTTGTGGCGAAATGCTTCACTATCACAGGAACGAAGGAAAACATTGAAAAGCACATTAACGAGTAAGTCAATTTTCCACTCTCTTGATGAAAGTCTGATTTAAGGCTAAATAGGGTAATCAGGTGGCAATATCAAACCGACTATAATTGTATTGAATTCTCGACTAGCTTTCGCACAACCGTGCTTCATAAGGTCAAAGTAGAAATTTTAAGTGGTGGGTTTTCTAGAAAAATGTCAGTAGTAGGTCTTCTACTTTGATCTCATAAAGCACGGTTGTGCAAAAGTTTGTTGAGAATACAATACAATTTGTCTTTTATAGTGCCACCTGATTACCCTATTTAGAATTAAACAAATATGGCCATTTACAAAGAAGATTGATTTAAAGCCGTGGGCAGATCCAGGATTTTTTTGGGGGGAGGGAGGTCCATGAAAATTTTTAAAGACGATGTCATGAAATTACGTCATAACGTGACGTCATGTAAACTGATCGTAAAACACCCGCTGTTTTCGAGCGAACTTGTTCACAATTATCGAAATGAAACAAGCTGTTCTATTTACATGGCAATAGTTGGCGAAATTTATAGTTTGGGGGGCATGCACCCCAGCCTGATCCACCCCTGTTTAAAGCACTGTAATTTTATTATACATAACCGTTTTATCTTTTAGTATAATAACACAAATTCACTCTTGAAAAGGTTGCCAACACAAAGTATAGTCGAGTATCTCAAACTGTGAACCTTTTCTTTATTGGGCCTCGCGAAGCCAGTTTATAGTTAAATATTAACAGCGTGTGTTTCCTGAGACCTTATGGCGCAAGGATTCTTTGAATTTAGGAGCAATGCTAACCGGACACACAGTAGCTATTCAACAAGTCCGCCCAAAATACTCAGACTCGGTAAGATGACATCTATGTTGAAATACTGGACCGAGTTGACAATATTTGAAGTTTACAGGTGCTAAAGTGCCTTTCATGGGCTTTAAATTACCTGCAAAGCTCTTCAAGTTACTTGCAAACCTCGCTCTTTCCCGCTGCTTAAAAGCATCCCTCCATACCACTATAGATAATCATAAAAAGTATATGTTATAAAAAAAATGTGACATTGCGGGTTAGGTCAGGTACCTGACTAATGTGCACAAATTCCTCTACTGGTACACCTATTTAGATATGGTTCAGTGGTTACCAACATTGTATGTATGGCTTACAGCATCCACCGAAACGTCAGTATCTTGATAAAGACGTTCTGTATAGCACGTCGAAAATTATTTCGCTTTTTTTTTCTTCAGTTACGTATATAGCCTACACATGTGTAATTTTGATGTAAAGCTTAGGACAACATGAAAGCAGATTTAACACAATATGTAACCAATAAAATCATTTAAAAATGCTAGATATTAAAGTGCAGCTCGCACCCCCTAAAAATTGGTTGCCCCCCTTCGGTTAAGAACCACTGGTCCCCAGTTAATGTCACTATAAACGGGACTGGAACAACACATTCAATTCTCTACATATATTAGGAAATTATCATTTAGTTTATTGCACTTTAACTGTGCAAAAAAGAGCTGTATCAAGGGGATTAACAACGAGCAAAAATCATATTAAAGATACTCAAACACAACTGAGCACCCTAAAGCATTAAAAACGGCACTTCAATTTGTGAACCATACTTTTGAGTCCAAGAAATGGCTCGTCAGAAAATTTTGCGTCACAAAACCGCATCTCCTTGCAGTGTGAAACGAGAGGCGGAGGTACTGGCTCGCATGGAGCACCCGAACATCGTCAAAATCCACGGCTTCTCCAACTGGGACGGCAACAAAGTGGCCATTGTGCTGGAATACGTCGAGTGTGGAAGCCTGGACGGACTCATCAGCTCACAGCACGAATTGAGCTGGGAACTCAGGTAAGACACGTGTTAGGAAATTAGCACCTGATATACAGAGTGGGCCAAAGGTAGGCTTACAGCAGGGGTGTCCAACAAGCGGCACGCGTGCCAAATGTGGCACGCGACCAAATAAAAAATGGCACGCAAGTGTCCCTAAATTGCTTAAATGCTATTTAGCCAACTGTAAAAAAATGCCTAATTTTTATACAGTAAATCGCTGCAATGGCAACAACTAACAATTACTTCTAATAGTATAACATTATATTGTAGTGGAGGCTAGCATTCACATAACTATAAAGTTTGGTGTGAAGAAACAAAAAGCAAAAGTCAGCCTGCTAAGTTTTATTATTTGTAAAAAAACGCTTTTATTATTAGAAAGAATTATATTACTAAACTTTGGCACGGGAAGAAGTTATAGCATAAAAAGTGGCACGCCGGCATGTTTGAGTTGGACACCACTGGCTTACAGTTATAAAAAGTAGGTTTTGGGTCTAAAAGTAAATTTATTGTTTTGGGGTTCTTCTCATATACTTTATTCTTTACAACACCCCCCAAAATAGAAATCCATTGTTGTCAGATCAGTTGAGCGTGGCGGCCATTCAATGCTATCTCTTTTTCCAAGCCAACGCTGTGGAATAACTGTAAGCCTACTTCTGGCCCACCCTGTAGTGTTGTAATGACTATGACTTGGCATGAGTGCGCTTAAGTCAATGTCTTGCAATTAGTTGACTTGTCTTTGTCTTTGTTTTAATCGAACACATTATTGGTAAATAATGCATAATTTACTTTAATTGTACAACTCTGCTTTTGTTTCGCTTGATCTATCTGTTTTCTATGCGATTAATTGCTAGGATTGGAGTGAATTTGCTAATTTTAGTAGTTTAACATTTAGTTTTGTTTCCAAGGACTTGAATCAAAATGACTTATTATGGCAATTGTAACGCCAAAATTGGTCCGGCCAAAATCGGTCCGGCCGGATCGATTTTGGTCGTAATCAAGCGCCAAAACTGGTCCGGTCGGATCGATGTTGGCGTTGGAATAGCCGCTAAAACAGGTCTGGCTAGGGTTAGGATTAGGCCGGACCAGTTTTGGCCTAGCCGGACCTGTTTTAGCGGCTGTTCCAACGCCAAAATTGATCCGACCGGGGGATCAGTTTTGGCCCCGGACCAAATTTCGAGTTACACAATAACTTGAAAAAATGAATTTTATTTATTGCAAATGACTTGGTTGGTACTTTATAACTCTGATACCAAAGTTCTTGGGCAGGCCGTTTGTTCATATCATTTACGAAATTACTTTTTTACAGTCGAAAAGGTGTTTTTTTGCTTTATATTGTTATTGTTATTTAAGCAACAGATTAAAAAATCTACTTCTGGATGCATTAATCAAACAGTAAATAAACGCAGTAGCTGTAATCGTTGGTCACAAAGCAGCTTCATAAGCGCTAGATCTCAGTTAGTAACACACATATTTGTGTGCATGTTTCATTGAATAAATCAAAACATCGCACAATTTTAGACAGGACCTGTTCGGTCAAGTCAACTCGGCTCTTTACTACCTTCACAACTTTTCGGACAATAAGTTCTTCTTCCACGGCGACATCAAGCCCGAAAACATCCTCCTCGACCGACACTTGAACGTCAAGTTGGCCGACTTCGGGGCGGTCAACATCGTCAGGGCGTCCCAGTGCGACACCACCTCACTGGACATCGCGCCCACTGGTCAGCACACTGCCCGCTACGCCGCACCAGAGGTACTGGAAGGCAAAGAGATCAGTCGACTTGCTGACATGTACAGGTATGTTGGTTGGTTGAAGACTGTGGTGGGTAAAATGTACAGACATGAAATAAGCTATTGCTGCCAGGCATAATATATAACCAAGTGTTGCTCATCCAGCAGTATATATAATCAATCGACGTTTCGACGTCCTATTCAGAAAGTCTTCATCAGGATACTGGCATATCATTATAAGGAATCTGTTTTACATGATATGTCAGTATCCTAATGAAGACGTTCTGTATAGGACGTCGAAACGTCGAGTGATTACATAATGCTGCTGGATGAGCAACACTCGGTTAGGTATAGACATGTCCATATCAATACCTATAGTGAATTATTTACTGAATATAATATATTGTTAATGTAGGTTATGGACACAAAAGATCTTTGAAGGTCTAAATGTTCAAGTATTGGCTAAGATTGTCTGCAATGTGTATATGCTGTCCGACGTGCACATGTGCAATAACATTTTTTAAACTGATAAGACCGAAAACTGTAAATCGTAAAGACGGATAGGTATTGGCAGAATATTTGCCAACCATCAAAATATATGGCACACCTTTGAGTGATTGCCGAATGAATATCCACCTTACTTTAGTTGCGTAATCGGGTTAAATACAGGCTGTAGAGTTGGAATTGGACACGGGACTCACATTGACCAGTGTCGAACTAGGGACTCGGGACTCGGACTCGGGTTCATTATTTTGCCTGGAGTCGGTTTGGGGTTCATCTTTTTTGACCGGAGACGTATTTGGGTTCTTTTTTTCACCGGAGTTTGACTTGGGTTGAATTTTTTAGCTGGAGTCGAACTTGGGTTCATTCTTTTGACCGACGACAGATTTTTTGGGTTGTTTTTTAACCGACTGTGCAGCCCTGTTTCAAACCGACTCGACATAACCCCGGTTTAAGCCACTTAACTCCAAACTTTCCTTCCCAAGCCTTGCCATGGTTCTGTACGAGCTTGTGACCCGAGGTCGTGTTTACGAAGGCGCCACCGTCCGAAAAGACGTGCTTCGCACACTCATCCTAGCCGGAACCCGACCGGACTCCGCCAAGGTCAAGCAGGTCAAGGCGGCCCTGACCAACGAGGCTGACCGAAAGATTTTCACCCTACTGACCGAGTTAATGAAGAAGTGCTGGAACAAGGACCCGAAAGCCAGACCGACCACCCTCAAAGGTGATAAATTGTAAATGCGTGCTATTTATAAACCCAGCATTGGTCACCTGTACCATATGATCATTCAATGAAAGAAAAACACATACATGTGTTCAACAACTTTTTTTTGTGAAGTTGCTTGTACTATAATTTCTCGACATATTTGATTAGTCTGCGATGGCTTTCGGTGTACTAATTATACGGAAGCCGTAATCGTTGGTCAAAAAGCAGCTTCAGAAGGGATAACATTTGTTAAACACATATTTGCGTGGATCTTTTATTGAATGATATGGTACTGCAGATCCACTTAAATATGAAGTTGCTTGTACTAACAGAAGTAGCAAGCATTGATGTATAGTTATTTCTCGACTCGCTTCTCTCTGAGTCTGTGTTGCTCAGGTGGTGGACCGACGATCCCGGTATGACCGAAGATCGTGAGTTCGAACCTCACTGCAGGCTAGATATTTTTTCTAGCCTGCCTTGCTTGTATCATTGATCGACAGATTTGGTGAGTCTGCGATGGCTTTCGGTGTACTCGCTTGTTGTGTATAAACCTAAACATTGTTCCGCAGAAATTTCTGTTGGAGATTCAACATCTTTAGGAATTCCGAAGGGATCTCGTAAATTACTTTACACTACTTCTTAACCATAAAAGCGAAATTTCAAAAAGAAAAGTGTGTGAATTTTAAACTTATGCGTAGTGTTTATAAATCCTACATTGGTCAGAAGAAATGTCCGATCGAGAGGTGACACTTTACTGGAATTTCCAAGAGAACACATAATTAAAGTACTTAACTACACAATCAAAAAAGCGAAATTTCAAAAAGAAAAGCGTGTGAATTTTAAACTTATGCGTGTTATTCATAACCCACCATTGGTCATGATATTTTTTGTTCGATAGTCAACATCTTGAATTTCAAAGAAATCCTACTTTAACTATACTTCATTCCTCAACCATAAAAGCGAAGTTGTGAATTTTAGGCTTTTTGTTGAAAGGCGATCGGAGAAATTGTTTCAAACCCAGAAGCAAACAAAATAGTTTTGTCTGTTACACACTGTAATCGGTGCGCACGAAGTCATTTTTCGAAGTTTCAAGTTAAGTCACTTACGACTAATTAAATTCGATTTAAAAATAAATTAATATTTTAAGGTTTAATTCATTTTTAGAGTATCACATGTACAATTCAACTTGTTTAATAATAAAATTTCGTCAAATTCAACGAACATAAAATAACACTTTTCCGTATTCAATGTCAAAAAATTTTAAAATCTGTGAAAATCGATAAGTCATTTTCGCATTATTTTCCACTCAAAGCGAACTGTTCAACGTTACACATTTGGAAAACAAACTTTTTACTTTCAACGGCCCTTAAATCAACCGAAACACAAGTCCAAGTAAATTTGAAAACATGTTTTGCTTCCAGTGGCAAAAAAGCTGGAGAACTCGGGCAACGGGCGGCGCACTGATTTGGAGGTTGAGAAGCGAGAACTGTCCAGGTTGTTGAGGCGAGTACAAAAAGCTTCAGGCCAACGGACCAACCTCTCAATGTTCTCCGTAAGCTTCATGTTTGCGTCACTTCCTCCCGTTCCCGATGAACCGGAAGAAATCGGTAAAACTAAAATAAAAGTTTGGGGATGACCGATAGGCGATAATATCGGATCAGAGCCGAAACCCGATGCCAGGTGGTAGTATCGGTACTCGTCTGAAACTAGGCGGGTATCGGTGCCGAAATTATTTTACCTTTTAGGTCATGGTTTGCTATCTAAATAAATGTTTTCCACATGTAGAGTTTCTTTCAACAAGGTGGCATATCAACAGAAAATTTCGATTCGTAAAGCAATTTTGTGAAATCAACATAAAACATTTTAAAATTCTGATCAATTTGTTTCAATCTGATTAATTCAGATTTAAAAAAAAAAGTGGGACGTTATCGTTTTAGTTCTCTACAGCTATATACTCCTATCTAGTTACTCTCTGTTTTTCGTGTGTGTGTTTTTATCGATTCATCGTAAATTCATTTTTAAACTAATGATACCATAAGTCATTTTCAAAATGTCTGAAAATAGAAAGTTTGCAATATTTTTATTGAAAATCTACAGTGTTGCCTCAAATTTTTTACACGGGGAAATATTTGTTTCTATTTAGCTCCACAGGAAGACACTGCAAAGCCAAGGTCACCGAGCCCACGTAAGTGTTTTTTTTCTATGGTCGTATATAGGACTAAATAGGCTCGATTTCAGTCAATTATAATTTTGCATGAATCGTTCGTCAACTTATTGTTGAATCATAACCATTTTGAAAAAAACAAGGTGTCTTGAATTGTTAAATTAATTTTCTTATTTTAATTGAATTTAATAATAACGAATCTTCTAGATTTATCCCTTAGTTGAGTTTAAGCAATGTTATTGGCTCCACAAGTAATTTGCTTCCAAAAACGTTAAATGAAATTTCACTTTTTTCGGTAAGCCAAGTTGTTTACATTTATATTGTCTTTAACAGCGGTTGAGTGTATACCTTACAATAAACTACATGACTTGGTAACCAAATGTTACGACTTGTGTCAACAGCTACCCCGGTCGACGAATCAAACAGGAGACACTCTATATTATCGCGAGGTGAGTGTTTCGCTGTAAAACAACTGCATAAAATTTTAAAGCTCAAGGCATTAGCAGCCATTCACCTCACAAGTTAATGATTAACACTTTTATAAAACCCTGGCATAAGATAGTTTCACATATAAAGAATAAATGTTGTTTGAGCAGTGGTGTCCTAAAACAAATACCTATTAACGCTACATCGCGCCATAACCTCAAAAACTGGGGTCATAGCCATGCAGAGGATGACTACAAGTTTTAACGGTTCCGAATTGGTCATATATTAAATTTACTTTTGGGTTCGGGTTGGCGAAGTGCTGTTATATCTATTCTCTCAGTTTGTATTTCAATTTTGACGACTGGTTTCTTTACTCTATATCTAAGAAAAACGTGGTAGGATTGTAGACCGGCGTCCGAAATTGCTACTCGCTACTTGCTGCTTGTTTTACAGCTTGGCAGAAACTGAACTTCGGCACCAGCAGAAGAACAGGAACTCCAGAAACGACACCTTCACCAGCTTCCCCACCTTCAGCACCTGGTCAGTCAAGTCTAACGATGTCCGCTACTTTTATTTGATTCCGGCACCGATAACCCAGTCTCAACCTTTTTTATCCCGCGTACTCCTTTGACCGATATTCAAACTCGATTGCTCGCTTTTCAAAATAATATATTGATTAATAAGTCGAGATTTTAAACCCTTTAAAAGTGTAAGCTTTTGAGCCGCTATATTAATGCCAAATTATTTATTATTCAACTTTGCTGAATGATAAAAAAATAATATAAGCTGTAGTAGTAAATAGCTAAAAGCACTTTTGGCGTATAATAAAAGAAACAGTACACTTAAGGAAGAAGTTTTATTCAGCATCAATTGGGCGGTTATGCATATATTTGCATTTAAGCCGTACACGTACAAGTACTTTTCAATAAAATGGTCCTCAAAAAAGTTTCGCTGGCCCTATAGGTTCGAAGATCTGATTATTCGGCTCTTGGTAATACGGTCGTTTAGATAAAATCTTTCAACGATTTTTTGGATAAAATTGTTTCCTTCAATGAAGTTGTTTTATCACCAGAGTGGGAGATGGTCAGACCGATCACTCCATCTTCCCCAGAAGGTTAGTTCTTGTTATTTTCCTTTTCGTTCTTCCAACTCCTTGTGGATAAAACTACAAAAAGCACTCAGAACAATTCAACTATCCGATGTGAAATACAGCTGGAAATAGCACGTGCTAAAAATACACCAAATTATTAGAAGGACTATAATTTAGTCTGTTTATGAACTTTGTTGTTTATCACAGTTACGTTTTTCTTTTTTGCACTGCAACCACTGTTCTTAGTGTTCTTTATAATGTATATAAAGACTCTATAGGTTATAGTAAGACGGAGAATAAACTTAAAAAACTTATTATCCTGTTCGAAACCGATAATATTAAGCGAAAGTTTTTTTGCAGTATTTCAATGAGACTCAGCCGATTTAAAAAGTACAGACAACGTTCTTTACTTTACAATGGTTTTATATAATAAATAAAAAATCATATTCATATTTAACTATACACTTCAGGTTGGACGAGCCTCTTTCAGATTGGAGGACTCGGTTCTGAACGTCACTGCGCAAAGTATGACGTCACTACTGGCGCGATTACGGAAATGCCGGTAACTCGTGATTTATTGTTTTCAATTTTCGACAGGAAAAAAAACGTCGGTTTTGTATGGTGTTTACAGGATTTTTTTTCGAGAAGGGAACAGCTACATAGTTTTTATATGTATTGCAATACGGGGATGACATGTTTTTCTGTGATCACCTATTGTCTGTTTGTTGTATATTTTTTGTTATATTTTTACTGCCAAGGAAACTACTCCTTTATAATTGGTCGGCACGATTTTAGAAGGGCTACATAACTAAACAGTCGTGCATATAAGAGGATGTTTTTGAACGCAGACTGCATTTTTACTTCGACCTGATAAAGTACGGTTCTACAAAGGCTAGTCAGCATTTCAATAGAATTTGCCGTTTAACAATGCCACCTAATTTAAAGAATTCAAATTAGAGAAATCCAGGCGTAGTTTTTTTTTTACTGTTGCATAATTTGGGTGACGCCTTATACAAAGTGGATAAGTTATTTCTACAAACGTTAACCTATTTGCAATATTATTCGTTAAAGTGTGACCTATAAACAAGTTAGTGTTTTTACAGGGTTAGCTTAAGTGAATTGAGACGGATAAAATCATAACATTCAATAAAGGCCGTATCTCATTGTGTAATATTTGTCTACTGTTATATAAAGTTGATTCCGCGTCTTTTTATAACAATAAAATTCGCCCTCTTAACAGAATCTCAACGAAGGCCGCATCCTGGCTACGTCAGTGACCACCGGTAATTTTGTGCTCATTTTCGGGGGAGAGGGGGACCTGGCGCCCCTCAAAAGCGGGGAGATTATCGACGTGGCCGCCGGAACCGAGTGGAGCCCAGTGGCCAAGATGCCGGGGGCAAGGATGTCGGCCGCGTCGGCCGTTTGCGAAGGTTAGTAAGCTCTTAATTTAGGATGTGGCCGACCCATGGGGTATACGCCACGAAGTGTGCATTGCCCGACACGCTATAACTATAATTATTATTTTCAATTGTATTTTTTTTATTTTTTTTTTATTATTTTTATTTTTTTATTTTTTTTATTAACTTAGAGATAATGCAGAAAAAGTATGACTGCTTGTAAAAAAAGATAAAAATCTGTTACTGTAAAACTGTACAACAGCTATAGTTAGAATATCAAAGCCCAAACAGAATTAGGTAGCATTTTTTTTTTTTTACTTTCGGCTCTCTTTGTCCGTTTTTAGGAGATATTACGAAATATTCAAAATGCTACCTATTTCTGCATGGGCTTTGGTATTTTACTACGTCTAACTACAACCTGCAACCATTTTCTACAACAGATGTTTAACGTTTGTTTCACTGGGAGTTTAAAACTTACTTTACGATAGAGGGCTGAATGTATTGGGTGTGACTCGTCTGAATGGGAAGAAAAAAAAAATATTGGTGTGTGGGAATCAACAGGTATATGCGATTCCTGTCTTAATGGGGTAAAACTTAGTGTATTTCTTCATAAAGATTTAAAGAAATCAATCCCGCAGAAGCATTTAAAGACACAATTTATTCCTGCATCAATATTTAAAGAAAAATAATTTCGAATATTTAAAGAAGAATTGCGCGCAAAATTCACCATTCGAATATTAAAACAATTCAGGCAAGTAAAAATATTTAAAAACGCGTTTACAAGATCCTTGTAAAAAATAACTACTACACTGCAATTGTACTGTAACTTCGACTTTCAGAACTAATTTTCCTCTCCGGCGGATTTGACCGACAGAACCGACGTCTTTCCACGTGTTTCCTCTATAACGTCACGAAGGATTCCTGGTCAAAGACGAGCGACATGATTCTGGCGAGATCGAGCCACGCGATGGCGTCGTTAGGAGGTGAGTCGACCAGTTTACGAACATTTATCTTATAATTACTAAACGTTAAAAAGTTACCGTTAATATACTACGTCCGACTCTTTGTATTTCATTCCAAAACTGAAATGCGATATTTAGACCAAACAGAATACCAAATGACGTCATTACATTTCCCACAACAATGTAAATTAACTATCGAAAGAAACTAAGCTTTTAGCGCCAAAGCAAGTTATGGCATAATATCCTGAAAATAATTCTCTTTGCATGTTTCAATTTTGTGAGTTTTTGTTATTAGAACGTAGTAATAAAGTTATAGTTACTAGCAATTCGGACAGACGTGCCCTTTGGCTAAAATGTTTGGTGTCCCTTTTGGAATAAACTACAAAGCATTGAGCATCCCTGTGTCTACAATTTCTCATTCTCGATTAAAAAAATTGTGTTCTTTTAGACACTTCTTAAAACCTTATGTTGATATTTAAGCAATAAATAAATGCTTCTAGTTCAAAATAAACTACTAAATTCCTAGCACCGTGTGAGCATTTCAAACAAATATGCTACTTCGAACTAATTTTAAGCTATCTTTTCCTTGGCATACCACAACTGCTTCTTTTTCTGACTCCAGGAAAAGTCTACTCCATCGGAGGTTGGGATGGCAAGTCGGAGATGACTTCCTGTGAGGTTTACGAGGAGGATCAGTGGACGGAAGCTGCCCCGATGCTCAAAGGGAGGCAAGCGCTGGCTGCTGTCGCCCTTAAAGATTGCATTTACGCTTTGGGAGGTAGGCTGTTAAACAAACAACGCTACGATGCGATTTACTCAAAATAACAAACTGTAGGTGTACTACAAATGCACCTGAAGTATCTTATAGTATAACAATTTTACACATTTTAGTTGCAACCTATTCTGAATCGTATATCAGTAACTTATTAAAATCCAAACATATTTGCTTTACCAATATGAAATATTGCACATTTTTAATCTGAACAATTAAGTTATGGAAATAACAAAAACTTGTGTTTAGCCGAGTCGACTATCTATATTAACTTGTTATTCAAAATAAAAGATTTGGAACATATGTTAGCAAGATGGTCTATTGCCTTACAACAAAATTTAAAAAACCGTAAACATTTAAAAACGTCTTTTTTGACGATTTGTTAGTAGCAATAGGACAACTTATTTATCTTGAAAGCCCACCATTTTTTATTACCATGCTAAATTTTCTATTTTGCTTTGTATCTTGTTGTAATTGTTCGCTTCCGAATTAAAAAGACATTTTTCGTAAGGAACCCCGAACGAATCCAGCGTTGAACGCTACGATCCTAGAACAAGCAAGTGGTCCCCGGTTCAATCCATGAACGTTGGACGTTACGACCATGGAGCTTGTGTTTTGGATGACAAAATTTACGTTGTCGGAGGGTGAGATTTATATTTTGCGAAATTTACTTGTTTTCCAGGTGCTGTTTTTGTAAAAGCCAACGGAAAACAACCGATCCGACAAATTGGTTTAAAATCTTATTTATTTCGTTTTTTTTAAGACAAACAGTAGATAAAAGCTATTCTACTGTCCTGTGGTCACAGGATTGTTACACAACACATTTATTAAGAGGGGCATGAATTTTAACTAATTGCAAATCTGAGGTAACTTATTTTAGTAATACTTATACTTTTCCACCACCTGAACTCACTAAAGATCTATTTTAACTGGTTAAAATATACTTTTAACAAAATCTTCGATTTTTTACATAAACGTTAAACACATTTTGATGTGTGCTTAAGGTACGACGAGAAATCCGTCGAAGTTTACGATCCACGCGCAGACAAGTGGTCACACTTGTTCGACACAAAAGTCGTTCGGAACTGGAGCAACGTTGTGGCCGTTTGAGGGCGCTGGTCCATGGGAAACTGTCTTAATTTCCCGTTTAGTAGCGAGCCCTGCAACCTTACAGACCCCTCAAAAAATTATGCGGAAATTTCAGGAAGAGGCGTTGCGCAAAGCACAAAATGACATTTTAATTGGCACAACGGAATTTGTACTTTAAAGATGAGAACAAAATAACAAAAAATTTTATTTCTTAGCAACACATTACTAACTATACACTTTCAAATTCTGAAAAAGAAAGAACCGTAAAATAAATTCGGGGTTGAAGCGTTCAGTGCTGCCTAAGTTAATTGTCACTAAATAAAGCGACGGTACCCTCCGACCCACGAAAAATAGTAAAGCTCTTGTGTTTCATGTTTTAAAACCCAAATAAAAGTCTAGTTTAATGAAGTGTCTTTTGAAACTTAACGAACGAAAATGTGGTGTTGCCATGAAATGTTTATTGCCGTTTGTTGGCTTTTGAAAGGCCTTTTCCTCTGGCAAGCTTTGTTACAATCCACCATCATCCATCATGTAAGACTTTGTTAAACCAGTCATGTCAAATGGCATCTTTCCTTTTCTGCCTTAAAAGTAAAAGTATTGCTATATTTTGACGTTTTTTAGCTCAGCACCATTCATATTTATATACACAGCTTGGCTTCGGTCCGTTCAAACCAACGAAAACCGAATAAATATATGACAAAAATAAAAAGGCAATATTTTATTTACAACAATAAATGAATCAATTTTTTTGGCTACCAATTTTTGAATTAGATTTATTATTTAGCATTGAAGCATAATATACCCATGTATAAATAATACTTCTTACTTACAACAGATGAAAAGCCTTTAAAAAGAATAAAAGCAATTTTTACTTTTATTTTACATCAATGATGTTAAACATCTTTCCTGTAATGTTATTTGACTTTCACTATCGTTTCTGTACAAATACGTTTCACCTGACCTTACTTTAATTATGTTAGGAAATGCTTTGAGTGTAATCTTCAGTGTAACTGTATCTTTCTGTATTACAAAAATCGAAATCGTAGTAAGTGCACCAACACTGAAAAACAAAGCTTTATAATGCTGCACCATATTTGTGCCTTATTTTCTTCTCGTCTCCTCACGCTAACATTTCGTTTTCTCTACTTTTGCGTTGTGTAGCTTAATATGAATCTCTAATCATTTTATAATATGTTTCGGGCGCTGCTTTACACTAAAACGCAAAACGTGGGAGTAAAAATCTGTCCGCATACCGGATAATGTAAACCTTCCAATGCCTTTGATGTTAAATGTGAATACATTGGTCTGCCATGTTAACTATAAGTATACAGAAAATTGCTTGCAGCCGTTAAAATTGTTTGAAATAGGCGTTCAATAAAAACAATAACAGTTGGCGGCCAAGTTTTACGGTCGGGTCTTGCAATAATAAGGTAGAGTGTTGTACAATTGCGTTAAATGTGGCGTGAGACACCTCCCTGTAAAACAAGTTGTATCTTATGTGACCGTGTCACCGTAAGATACATGACTAACATTTGATAGTCGTTTTTATGGATGTCTGATGATGTCTTATCACGGCCGATTCCCGATGCCAGATGGTATCATTGGTACTTGTCTGATACTGTTGTTGTATTAGTAAATAGCCCTTTAAAAATCGAAGATAAAAGGCTTCCTAATAACGCAAAACATATTTGTGGCCTACCAACGTAAAACACTGCCTTCACAGATTCCATCTAATTTGCTTGTTTATTCCCAGTAATAAAGCTGTTTGGTATTGGATCCAATAGCGATACTTATTGCCCTAAATATCGGTTTTCGGAATACGATACCAAGTATCGGTCATATCCAGCCGTTTCTCAATATTAAGTAATGTGTTTGTGGTAGCGTATAGATGGCTGCCAGTTCCTTACAAAACGAATATTTCGTTAGCGCGTGTAAATCGTTTACGTTTGGTTGCTTGTGAACACATTTGCCCCGTTTTAATACTCGATGCATTCTGCCATTTGGTTTGCTGTATTAATAAGAAATATTGTCTGTATGGCCACACACACGACGCCCTTTACCAATGATTTTGTGCTGCACATAAAATGTTCAGTTGCAATGTATTTTGACTGTATTTATTGCTTTTGGAACCAAAGTGAGCCGCTTTACATTTCATATTCGAATTTGGCCTCCTATCGATAACTGATGCACGCCACCTTATTTAGAAGCATATTTGTCTGCGTTTTAGTTGCCTTTATAGCGTTTATTTTGAATGTGTACAGGTTTATCTTTGCATATTGCATGAAACAGTTTAAACATATACAACACGTCACAGTTTTACCCTGGAAAATATCTAATAATTACGATCAGTGGCGAATCCGTTGCGGGTTATGACGTAATAAATGACGTACGCAAATAAGGCAAACTGAAATGAGTATCAAAATGGATGCGATAATCGCAAATACAACTATGATACTAGACTTATGGGCAGGCTTTTTGACTGCCACATCGCTGATTGTTTCTGACAAGAATGTCTTCGTTCCCATTGTGACGTCATTGCTGGTAGGTTGTTTCGGATAAAGAGCTGTTCTGGTTGTTACGTCACAGCTGGCTGTTTGTTTTGAAGTAATATGTGTGTTGGTGTTGATTGTGTTGTCACTGCTAGTAGATTGCGTAAACGGCTTCTTGTCAGTTGTCACCATTGTTACGTCACCATTAGTGGTTTGCCTTGACGACAATTCCGTGACAGTGCTGATTATGACATCATCGTTTGCAGATTGTGTATAGGATAAACTTCTCGTGCTGCTGTCTGTGGCAGTCTGTACCAGGTAAGCTTCGATATCTGGCAGTATGTTCCCGTTGCAAAGGTCAGTGATGCAGCATTTGGCTTCGCACGACCTTCGAAAATGCGTGACGGATTTAATGCGCTTTGTTACAATTTTGAATAACAACAGTTTACTCACTTCACTTCCCTGAACGCCGAAGTCGAGCCCTTAGTTAAATAGCGACAGACTTCGTCCAGTTTTTCGGGCGTGCATTCGGCGATCGCTCCTAGACTGGACTCCACGCGTTCACCAGCACCTAACCGAAAATAAGGAATCGGCCGATTGTTATTAATAGAATAACACCGTGGAGCAGTGATTCTTAAACTTTTTTAGTTCTGTTCACCCCCAGTATTTATCTCCAGATTTTATTCACCCTTGTCTCATGATATGGTAAAACTATCTCGTCTATAAATAACAGCACAAAATGACCTGCAAAAATTTATTCACCCTGGGGTGAACCATTCACCTGATTAAGAAAGACTGCAGTAAGTCCCAAACAAAAATCCTAAATCCGCCCCTCGTTCAAAACGCAGAATCGTTTTTGGTTTAAAATACCTCAATAATATAAAATATTTATTATAATTGTTCATTTAAGTGTTACATTTATCATAATTTAAAACTAAGTCAAATTTCATCTAGATACAAATAGATTTGATATTAATAGTAAGATTTGCTGTAAAGCATACGCACAATCAGCAATTCTATGCTAGTGTACTACAGTTTATTTACCAAAATATATTTATTTCGAAAACTTTGAAAAGACCAAATAATTCTTTTAAATTTTACACTATACCTGTGTAGTTAAAGACTGTGTCATACCGGATGCAAGCAAAATGTGCAGGCACTGTTTGGTTGAATATCTGAAATCCACTAACTTCGCTGTGGCGATGGAGGTTGCCAAAATAACAACCAAGACCTGATGTTCTTTCAATCAGTAATAAACTAATTAAAAGTAAGTTGAACATCGAGCTAATACGATCTTGAATGTAAAGTTTGATATGTACAAAAAGTTACAAAATATCAATTTGTAAAAAAGAGTTTAGTTTTGCTAAAATATTCCTGAATTTTGGCACATCTTTCTTTAAATAAACTCATCTTTTCTTTAAGTAAAATCTAAACTTCTGCTATGTGTCTACCGGTGTAACAGCCACACGCTTATTTTAACAAGGTCTCTAGGATTCTATTAGCTTGGCACAACGTATCCAATGCCCGTAGCGAATACAAACCAGCAATATTGTTTCTTTGTGAACCAACTAAACACTTGACGAAGGCAAATAGCTGTTCAAGTTACGAATGCGGTAAACCGTAGCAAACTTTGTCGAGTACATTAATTTTTTTGCAAAATTAAGTATAGCCCCAGGCTATAAGAAGAAAATAAATGTTATAAAATGTTTTATTTTTTACATCAATTTAAATGACTGACTTTGATATGAGGCCAGATCATTTTGAACAATATTTTGCCTTACCTTAGGTAAAGCTGCTTCAGCTAGGATCACCCCATCTAACCTGCAACCTAACCGAGTAAAGCTTAATAGAAGTCTTTTAGAAGTCACGTTCTTTAACCCAATATTTAACCAACCGCGGACAATAAACCTTACTTTTATTGCTATATTTACTGCTGGATATATTTCAGGCCAAATATCGAGATTTCTGCCTGGACTGACGCGATTTTATAGCACTCTATCTCTACTGCTGTTGAACTAGAACAAATTTTCCAATATATTTGAGAACTTTTTGATAACTTGACACCATTACTGTACATTTTAACTATTATGTTTGATTACACACCTCTTAAATTCAAACAGTTTTTTTTAGGAAATGCAAACTTTACCCTTTTTGTAAGCTTTTTTACAATGTTTTTTTGACATATGAAAAATTAATCCTTTAACGAATATTCTGTCGAAAAGATAAGTACTCCATATTGGTTCCACAAGTAAGTATTAAGCAAATCACGTCTAAAACCACTTGAGGCTAGCTTCATTGGTCTATTGACAAAGCCACTTTCAGAACGTATATTGGCAAAATCCTTTAGAAACGGTTTGCTTAGAACAGCTGCCTGGAAATGGAAATGACAAAGCAACCTTATTTAAAGGTTCATTGGAATAAAACCTTTTGAGTTTTTTATTGCTATAAAAACTCTTTATTCTTTTTTAATGAAAGTCGAACAAATATAGTTTAAATTACTAAATTCAAGTTCGTTTTTTTTTTTTCGGCAAATATCATACTTTTCAAATTGGCATGTAATACACATACTATGAATAGTATACCTTTAAGTTGGTAATTTGTCCTAATAAGACTCAAGGATGGGCAATATTTTCAAAACAACTTATAATCAAGGTCTCGCTTCAATGAGACAATATAATTGGGAAAAAGTCGATTTTCTAGCAATGTATAACGTCAGCGTGTATTTAATACGACTTGGCTAACAACATTTCGTATTTAATGGTTACGCCCATTAATGTCTTACCACGGTATTGGTTTGGTTTTTGCCCCATAAAGCTAAATCTTTAAAGGCTAAACCGAAAATAACAAAACAACATACATAAAGTGTTGTTCTTAGTTACAGTAAGTAAATAATTGTTCGAAGTATTTGTGTGCCTTTTTGTATTTCTACAAAAAGCAACCGCATTTTTTCCTTATTTGATTATCATTATAACCTATGTGTAATTGTTTCCAACACTTCATTTAAGCAAATATGTGGTGTAACACGCCATCTACCGGTAGATTTTCTTTCGCAGGCTCAGCAGCGAACTCCAGCGGAAATAAGTGTATTTCAAACAACAAACAGGGTGGCTTGTAACAGGGAATGCCATTTTTGTTAAGGATATTTTTTCTTACCATTATAAAGGCATGTTCATCCAACTTTTTTTTATACCTTTTAAAAAAGTTGCAAATCGATTAAATATAACGGCTAACAATTACTATAATAGTAAGTTTCTGCAGTGTGGTTTATTCCAACTGAACCTGTATGTGTAGATAGGGTAATCAGGTGGAACTATATAAAGACAAATTGTTTGAATTCTCGACAAGTTTTCGCACAACCGTGCTTGATCAGGTCAAAGTATAAAACTGATGAAGCACGGTTGTGCGGAAACGAGAATTTAATACAATTTGTCTTTATCTAGCGTCACCTGATTAGGCCTACCCTATTATAAATACTTAAAGGTATACTATACATAAATAGTCAGGAAAAGGCGGCCATTAACAAAGAAGGTAAGTTTAGAGTTGGCTCTTTCTATAAACCCAAGATTTCAAAATGGTCAAATAAAATGCACAACACAATAATTTGAATTGCAGCGCTATAAGTCAACAGCACACGGGTGTGTTGGGTATATATTTATTGTCCAACAATTTAATTCAAATAATTATTTCAAATAACGATGCGATAGAAAAGGCATCCGTAACATTATCTTTTTTATTACAACAATTTTTTTGCATTGATTATAGTGTAACCTACGTTTAATTGTTTCAAATAAAATGAACACAAAATACACAACACAATTATTTTTATTGCGGCGCTAATGTCAGAGCACAGCGGTGTATTGGGTTTATTTTTTCAGACGATTCATTTCCAATACATACCAATTATTACCGATGCAAAAAGTCATTTTTAAACTTGGTTTTGCAACGCCAAGGTTTAACATTAAGGTAGCTTGTGTGCATGGCCCTTTCGTGATTAAGCTAGCTGTTTATTTCACAGGGCAAATAAAACGTCCTAAGTTGGCGGTTTTCAATTAATATTGACCAACGAGGAAAGACGCTAAGGCCGCCAGTGCGACACAGATAGTTGTTTTCTTGGTAAACATAACGTCGGCCGCCCCGTTGTAATGTTTGATGTCTGACAGCTTCGCTCCGTTACAACGATCGGTGTTGCAGCATTTTGCCTCGCAAGATCTGCGAAATACGTTAAACAATCGTGTTAGAAAAGAAAAACTGAGCAAAAGGGAAAAATGCACTGTGAAAGCCAATGCAACGTAACTTTGTTAAAGCAAGATTATGGACAAGTCCAACAAAAAATCACAATAGAACAGGGGTTTCCAACCTGTGGGTCATGGCCTCCTAGAGGGCCATAAAAAAAATTTAAAATATAATGATTTTTTGCTAAAAAAGAAATAAATGCAATTAAAGTTATCTTAAACCAGCAATTGGGACTTGACAAAGCAAAAACATGCTCAACCATCACATTAACTGAATATGTGATAACTAATTAATGTACTATCGTGTTTATTGTTTGTTTTTTTATATCTTTTTATCATTTTAAACTACCAGTTACTGTATAAACATTTTTTTTTATTAAAATGACGTTTCTCAGCTTTTTATAAGGTCGAAAAAATAGGGGGTCAATTATTTCAAAAAAAATTAAAAAAAAAAATCATGTTTAATCACAGTTTCTTTGACCTTAATTTTTATCCATTTTACAAAAGTTGGACAATTTTATATTTTCTTGCAAAATGTGCATGAAATAATACTTAAGTATATTTACAGTATGTCGAGAGAGCTATCTGGCAAATTTTCGTTAGCCAGATAGGAACATGCGTCGTCCAGTTTGTCGCACGTACATCCCAATGTATAACTCAGTCCAGAAAACTCTGTTGTTGCAGATGAATTACCTAAACAAAAATATATTTACTAAAGGCAAACATTTTAATCGTTTAAAAGCAGGGCTTAAAACAACATAGTTTTTAGATTTTTTTATTATTTGTCTAGCTGTATTACAGAAGAAAACTTATTGTTGTTTCAAATCGCCTTGCTACTCCAATACGACTAATCAACAAACAAATAAAATTGGGTATAAAAGTAACTCCGGCTATAAGACCAAAATTAAAATAACATGAACGTCAGAATAAAACACAGTTCAAAATTAAGAAAATGTTAGAATAAAACACAGTTCGAAATGGTAGGATTGAACGAATCCAATACCCAATCCACTAACTTCATCATCAGGTTTTTTATTTTAATCATAAAACAAATTCTAACCACACCTATTACACACCTAACGCCAAACGAAGTTCAATGTCCCAGTGCAAAAACAGCGGGGTTTATGGTTTTCAATGTCGTTGGTCTCAATACTATTGTATTGCTCTATTTAGATATTGTTACTTGGGTATTACTAAATTATAGGTTACCTTGTGGGCCTAAGACATAATCGTACCGAATACAAGCGAATAAGTTGGGTACAGTGATAGTATCTTGAGGTTCAAATTCATTGTGATTGTCAAGACCTCCCACATAACATTTAAGTCCAGCTGTGAAGCCAATCAATAACAAACTGATAAAAACTTGAGACAACATATCGACAAGTGTGTGGTGTTTCTTGGACTTTTTATTCTCGTTACCCCTGAAAAAAAGTCCCGAACTTCAGTTATATCATTTAACAAGAGCAAACTCAGACATGCAAGCTCTTGTCAAACATAACGGCGTAATTATTCGCATTCAAACTTTTATTAAAATAGCAAACAATTCAAAGGCTGGTTCTTGTTTTATTATTAGCAAGCGGACAAAGGTAGAATCATATTTTACTGTCAACTACTTCCTTGCTGGTAATTACTAAGTATACTAGGCTACCAATAGTTTAAGGTCACCTAAACTTAGACCAGGGACGGTAAACGTTTTTTATTGCCTGCTGGGTCAAGAATGAGACTTTTATCAATAAAATACACAAGCGGGTCATATATTGATTTACATGTTAATATTATTACTAAACTGCATCTTCTCTACAAATAATATTATTCTTGGTTGAAATTTAGTGAGACGATTTAATTTCAGTTAAGTTAACAAAGCTAAAAATTGTATGGTTTTAAAACGATTTTTGCAGAAGCCCCATGCTGTAAGGATTGTACTTTTACATGCTTTTAGCAACAGGGCCTTATTGCAAATATTTAGAGGAATTTGGTAACATTTCTCAATTTTCAAAATTACGATTCAATATTCTTTGGATTTTTTTTTAAATATATTTTATAATATTTTAGAAGAGAGTAGATAGCGCCAAATCCAAATGGATTTTTTTTTCGAAAAAAATTCTCAAAATTTTTCCTAAAAAGTTTTTTAATCTCGCGCTGAGCTACTGCAAACTTTCGTTTATCTGAAGTTAAGCTTTCCGAAGGAGATTGGATAAGCTTAACTCTGTATCTTGTTAAAACACCTGTAGTTGACCTGACAATCTACCTATAGGCGCTTTTGCAACGGATCCGTGATTTAGTTGCACGTGGTGGTGAGTTGCCTTATATAGTGGGCCCCGTCATTTACGGGAAAACCAACTTGCAAATATTTGCGTGTTCTGATTTCTTAATTGGCCAAGCCCAATAGGCTGCTGGGGCGCTGCGAGCACCAAGAATACATGTTCAACCCGCTAACGATTAACAACGTACAAAAGAATTTGTTTCTGCTTTGTAGTTGAGAAGTCGTATTTGTCAAAGATTGTTTCATAACAAATAGGTTAAAAATTCCCGATAAACCTAATCTGAAAGTAGGTCAAATAAACTCTAATGAAATTAAATTTTCAAAAATTTAAATCAAATGTTGCTACTAGGCATAATATTAGTCACAAATTAGCTCTACTTTCAATTTTAGTTGTTAACCAATTTTTCGGCGACACATTTAGGTTACGTTCTTCAGGGTTAACCCTTTTTTTGACTTATTGAACCAAACCATCCTTCTCTCAACCAAACCATCCTTCTCTCAACATTGCACTTTGCTGACTTTTGCCATTTAGCCTCTTGGAGAAATTAGAATTTGCTTTACAATCAAAATGACCATTTGGCGGTTATTTAAGGTAAATCAATTCCTAACTCATACTGTGGTTATCCTAATAAACAAAAAATTTACATACCAAATGGGAAACTAGACTTAGAAAAAGTCAGGAAATTTCAATACTGAACAGTTCCCTAAGCAGAGATATAAACGATTGAAAATCAAAAACGATCAAAATGACCGCAATGGTAATTTCTAGTGTTAAACTTGATAGATAGATAGATTTAAATTTATTTCGGAACAATGGTATACACATGCAAAAAATAGAAATAAAAGAAGCGTCCGTGGATCCCAGGGCCGCGAAAGACTTGTAAGTCATTTAGTCAGCTGCCCCTGGCTGTTATCTAATTCGGTTTAAGCAATTTTAAAAGAAAAAAGGCGAAACAAGATACATTTAAAAATAATTCGTAGTAAATACATGACAAACAAAATATACAAAACAAAATATACATTTAAACAAAATAAGCGTTATATTTGAAACATGTATAACATTTTACTGCCAAGCCAGCGACCCCATTGAATTATTGCAAAGCTTGTACTTAAAAAATAAAGAGTGCTCATTATTACCCAGGACCTTGCATTTAGCCATAATCAATCATGAAGCAGCCACTTGTGATTCCCGTTTATTTATTTCTAATCAAATATTTGGTGCAAGGCACGCGTAACCTATTAACATTTAATGCCTGTTTTGTTGCTATTCAAGGTTGCGCATACAAGTGCATGCCGTTCAACCAATGTTTATAGCAGTGTTGTAATGACCAAATTAAAAAAATCAGTTAGATTCGATAAGATATTTTTTCAGGCATTTTCGCTATTATATTGAAAACAGTAATTTCAAAATTTTTAAATCAAAACGCCAAGTCCTTTTTTTGTATCATATATTCCGAAACCATGAAAGGTACACAAAATTTTGAGGAACACCACGTATAGTGCCGGGAGGCTTGTTTAAATTTTTCACATAATTCAAATAGATGAAAAACTCAGATTTTTATCGGCATATGTTTTATTCTTTTGCATAATAGAATCCAAGAAGTCGAATCGTTTGACTTTTCCGATTAATGTTCGATTTAAGTTCAAGGATTTGATTTGAAATCCGGCTCAGAGCAACTTAGTTCTGTTTATCACCTGTTTGATAAATTACTTTTCATTTTTTTTGTTTGATAATTTATTTTTAAACCCAGTTTGTTAAATTAAGGTTCGAATACAATATGACTTGCGTTAAACCTTAAGGTCACTAATTAATATAGAGAATAATTAGTAAATTTTAACGCAGCATTTATTCTAAGTTTCCTGACGAAATAAAAAAAACAGTATTAAAATATCTGAAAAATAAAAAAGCAACGTTTTATTTCATAACTTATTACTTTTATTTAACGTCATGACGGTGTGAAAAGGTTCTTTTGAAGGTCTAGGGTTGGGAGAAGGTTTGGGTTATTACGAAACATTCGGTTTAGTTCCGTTTCGACTCTTAAAATATTACAAAAACGGTTCAGTTTCGGTTAAAGTACGGAAAAAAATTTGTAACAAGATTGGTACATCGAAAAAATTGGTACAAACAGTTTATAATGTGTCGGTTCGACTTCCTGCTAAAATATGTATATAATGTTATGTATTTAAAACTTACACAAATGCGGGATCAACCAATTAGAAGTCATGTCACGTTGATTGACGCTAGCGTGGCAAATCAATAAGGTCTTAACACGTCCCTAAATTGGTAAATAACGCCTTAAAAACACTTGAAAGATAATTGTCTCAGCCAACAATTGGGCGTAAAGTCAACGAGAAATTCTTTGCTCTATGATTGCCTAAATCCACAGGAGCAAGAATCGTGTTAATGGTTGACTTAAACCATTCGCAAAGTTTTCGTTTTTTGTCGTCTATTCGAGATTACCATGTTAAAATTATCTTTTCATCGTTGTTAACTGTTTAAGGAAAAGTTGTTCCTACCATGGTTGAGGCTGTTTAAAAAGGAATGTTTTTTCATCTCCTAATATTTGTACAATATTAAAAACAAAACCTCTGTTCATAAACAAATATAAAAGCATAAAAAACATCATGAGTATATTTCAAAATACACACTGTTTTGTTATAATTTTCAAAATTTTCCTGGTTTGAACTAATTCGCGTATTTTGCCTTAAATGTGTGGAATGCACATGCAACACATTGGACGACGCATGCTCCTACCTAAATTACACATCAACAATCGTCAATATAACGTAATTAAAAAACAAATTACAGATATACGAATAATTAGCACAATTTATCAGATAAAAATTGGCTTATTTGTTATGAAATAACTGACCTATTAAGCTTTAAAACACATAGACTTGGTTCACTGCCCATATTTTTTTCAGATCGTGCAAAGCGAAATGCTGCAATACAGAACTCTGCAATGGAGCTAAAATGTCGGATATCAAAGCATACGGCAGGGCCGACTTATCGTTTAATTTTAAAAATACAATCAGTAAAGCGAACTTAGAAAATCAACAGATAACCATATAGCTGCATAATCTACTTGATTGGTTTGTCACGACATAGACAGCAGTATGCTGCTGTTTAATTAATTTACCCACTCTTTTTACGCATTTTGCAACATAATGGTTGGAGGTTATATTAAGACGTACTAAGAATATCAAAGCCCATACAGAAGGTAGAATTTTAACGCTTCGAATATCTCTGTATTGATTTTCAACATTTTGTTTTACAGGCACTGTTTTAAAAATTAAACGAAAATCTCTACCCTTGACTCATTTTTAGATTTTAGAACTTGGCTTTCAAATAGAATTTGACATTAAACATCAATGATACGGACCTAAACGTTCGAAGCGAGAACAATCAGTAATAATTTAGAACGGCATGGTCCAGCTGCAGGCCCTCGCGAGTTCAGCTTTTTTGCCCGCGAACTGATAGTCAGCTTAGCTTCAATCTGGCAATATCACTTCAATTTTTGTTTTTTTAATTGTTTGTTGTTAAAATTATTTCATAACTACCGTAACTGAACCAAGGTATACATTCCATAAAGTTAGTATATATGTCATAGACTATGTATAATTTGCCAGCAATAAGCCTAAGAATCGCAATTTAAAAACATTGGCCCGCAAGATAAAATAAACCTTGTTTTTGGCCGCGATCAAAATAAGTTTTTGGACCACCCTGATCTAGAACCATTGTTTGGTTAATTGTTCTCTTTCGTTAAACCAAAGCTTAATATCGTATTTCTAACAATAGGTCAGTTGTACATTTTTTGCTACTGTTCTTCAATTCATTTAACCTTTTGAAGTCAGTGGTTTTGTTATTATACCGACACAATATAACGCTTATGTTTTATGGCGCTGTTAATTCGATGCACGCGTGACTTGACTGATTGATTTAAGAGATTCCTTCATTTAACAGTTGAGCTTTGTCTAAAGACAAATACCGTGTTATGTATTGCCACTGACATGTTTTAATCGGGTGTCAGTGGGCTGTTAATATTATTTGATTTCTGTTTAACTAAATACAATTATTTACATACATTTTTCGCAAAAGATTCAGTTTGATCATGAACTTTTAAAGACGACAGAGAGTTGCGTAAAACTTTACTGACCGATAATAATTCTAACCGCTATGCGGCGATAAAGAGGCTGAAGAAATCGCTCACACTGTTAAATCAAACAAAGACAAAACAAATGAACACAAATTACACAACAAAATTATTATTATTGCGACGCTAATTTCAGAGCACAATGGTGTATTGGGTTTATTTTTTTCAGACGATTTATTTCAAATACCAATTATTACCGATGCAAAAAAGTCATTTTTAAACTTGGTTTTGCAATGCCAAGGTTTAACATTAAGGTAGCTTGGTGTGCATGGCCCTTTCGTGATTAAGCTGGCTGTTTATTTCACAGGGCAAATAAAACGTCCCAAGGCGACATGAGCGTTTTTAAATTAATATTGGCCAACGAGGAAAGACGCTAAGGCCGCCAGTGCGACACAGATGATTGTTTTGTTGGTAAACATAACGTCCGCCCTGTTGTAATGTTTGATGTCTGACAGCTTCGCTCCGTTACAACGATCGGTGTTGCAGCATTTAGCCTTGCAAGATCTGCGTAAAAGGTTAAACAATCGTGTTAGAAAAGAAAAACTGAGCAAGAGGTACAATGCGCTGTGAAATCCAATGCAACGTAACT
This sequence comes from Ascidiella aspersa, assembly GCF_963924565.1. Taxonomy (NCBI): domain Eukaryota; kingdom Metazoa; phylum Chordata; class Ascidiacea; order Phlebobranchia; family Ascidiidae; genus Ascidiella; species Ascidiella aspersa. The sequence continues at coordinate 5,365,852 of NC_139448.1, read as the reverse complement.
TTGTTAAAGCAAGATTATGGACATTGTTTAGTTGGTTCGTTGGGAATTCATATGATGGTCGTAAACTGATTTTTAACTAGATCAAATCAAAGCTGTGCAATCCCACGCTTTCTCAAACTATATTTTTTGCTAACTTAAACAACCCTAATGCAAAACTTTTTCGCTATAGTAATTTGTGACGTCATATATAAAAATGTTATTCCCCTCAACAAAAATCCTAGGTTTACCTAAAGTCTAACAAAAAATGTTAGGCACACAATAAAAGAGGGGTTCCCAACCTGTGGGTCATGGCCCCCTAGAGGGCCATAAAAAAATTAAAAAAAAAAATGATTTTTTGCTAAAAAAGAAATAAATACGATTAAAGTTATCTTAAACCAGCAATTAGGAATTGTCAAAGCAAAAACAGGCTCAACCAACACATTAACTGAATATGTGATAACTAATTAATGTACTATCGTGTTTATTGTATGTTGTATTTATATCTTTTTATCATTCTCAACTACCGGTTACTGTATAAACATTTTTTTTTCATTAAATGACGTTTCTCAGTGTTTTATAAGGTTGAAAAAATAGGGGGTCAATTTATTTCAAATAAAAGTTGAAAAAATTAAGCTTAACTTTTTTATTTCTCGCACTACTGTTATTTTTTTATTTTTTTTTTTTTGCACATCGCACCCAGCCTTTTATGTAACCATTGGATGATTAAGTCGTAACTTTCCTGCGTGAGTCATCTAAAGCAGTGTTATTCAAAATCTGTAGCACATATATACGGTTTGACGCTGACTTCTTTGGAAAGTCCATAGGATATCAATAAAAATCGGTTCGATTGCTGTCAAAAAAAAATCTTTCTGGTTTGTATACGCGAAGAAGTGTTCTTTCCAGGCTGACAAATAAAATCCTGCGTGGTAAAGTTAATTTTGAACAGACTTTCTAAAGGACACCAATTTCTTAGAAACCCTTAATGTAAAGATCATGTTTAATCACAGTTTCTTTGACCTTGATTTTTATCCACTTTACAAAAACTTAAAACAATTTTATATTTTGTTGGAAAAGGTTCACGAAATAATACTTATAAGTATTTACATTATGTCGGAAGAGCCAGCTGGCAAATTTTCTTTGGCCAGATAGGAACATGCGTCGTCCAGTTTGTCGCACGTACATCCCAATGTAAAACGCAGTCCAGAAAACTCTGTTGTTGCAGATGAACCACCTAATAAAAAATATATTTACTAAAGGCAAACATTTTAATTGTTTAAAAACAGGGCTTAAAACAACATATTTTTTTTTATATTTGTCTAGCTGTTACAGAAGAAAACTTATTGTTGTTTCAAATCGCCTTGCTACTCAAATACGACTAATCAACAAACAAATAAAATTGGGTATAAAAGTAACTCCGGCTATAAGACCAAAATTAGAATAACATGAACGTCAGAATGAAACACAGTCGAAATGAAAACAATGTTAGAATAAAACACAGTTCTAAATGGTAAAGAAGGATTTAACGAATCCAAAATCCAATCCACTAACTTCATCATTAGGTTTTTTATTTTAACCATAAAACAAATTCTAACCACACCTATTACACACCTAACGCCAAACGAAGTTCAATGTCCCAGTGACAAAACAGCGGGGTTTATGGTTTTCAATGTCGTTGGTCTCAATACTATTGTATTGCTCTATTTAGATATTGTTACTTGGGTATTACTAAATTATAGGTTACCTTGTGGGCCTAAGACCATATCGTACCGAATACAAGCGTAATAGTTGGGTAAAGTCATAGTTTCTTGAGGTTCAAATTCATTGTGATTGTCGAGACCTCCCACATAGCATTCAAGTCCAGCTGTGAAGCCAAGCAATAAAAAACTGATAAAAACTTTATACAACATATCGACAAGTGTGTGGTGTTTCTTAAACGCTTTAATCTCGTTACTCCTGAAAAAAAATTACGGACTTCAGTTATATCAAACAAAATGCAAACTAAGACATGCAACTTATTGTCAAACAAAAGGGCGTATTTATTCGCATTCAAACTTTTATTAAAATAGCAAACTACTCAAAGGCTGGTTATTGTTTTATTATAAGCAAGCGGCCAAAGGTAGCATCATATTTCACTGTCAACTAATTCTTTGCTGGTAACTACTATAGGCTACGAATAGTTTAAGGTCCCCTAGATCTATACACCAGGGACGTTAAACTTTTGTTTACCTTGGTTAAGAATGAGACTTTAGTTTAATTTCAGTTACAAAGAATATAATTCGAACGAATGTTGAAACTAATTTTGGAAGGAGCCCCATGCTGTAAGGATTGCATTTTTACATGCTTTTAACAGCAGTGTCTTATTGCAACTTTTAGCAAAATCTGGTACTATATCATTACGTTTTGATGTTCTTTAACATATTTGGAAAATATGTTTTATAATATTTTAAAAGAAAGTACCTAACGCCAAATTCGGTGCGTTTTTTTTCAGTTCTTTTTATAGTTTTCCAATCCCGCACTGAACTACCGGAAACTGTCTGTTTTCTCAAATTGAGCTTCCCGAAGGAGATGGGATAAGCTTAACTCTACACTTTGTTAAATCACCTGTTGTTGACCTGACAATATACCGAGGCGCATTTGCTACAAATCCTTGATTTAGTTGCACGTTGTGGTGAGTTGCCTTATATAGTGGACCCCGTTATTTACGGGAAAACCCATCTTGCAAATATTTGCGTGTTCTGATTTCTTAATTGGCCAAGCCCAATAGGCTGTTGGGGCGCTGCAAGCACCAAGAATAAATGTTTAACCCGCTAACGATTTACAACGTACAGAAGAATTAGAAAATACAGAAGAATTTGTTGTGCATTGTAGTTGAGAAGTCGTGTTTGTCAAAAGATTGTTTCATAACAAATGGGTTAAAAAACTTTCCGATAAAACTCGTTAAAAGTTGGGGCAACAAACTTTAATAAAAAACAGTTTTCGAAGCATTTATATTGTATATAAACTGTTGTTACCAAGCATAGCTTAGTCACAAGTTAGCTCTACTTCTAATTATGTTATCAACGTGTCAGCAACTTATTCGATGGCCTTGTTAAGGGTGAACCCTATGTTTTTGACTTGAACATTTTCAAAACAGAAATTTCGTTAAAAGTCATGTTTTAACTTAAGACAAGCTTGTCAAAGGCAATGGGTAATTTAGCCTATTTTGAACGTTAGATATTGCAAAACGTTGGAGAGTGTTCATATTCATCCAGGACGGTGTAGTTACCCCCAATGATCATGAACCAGACACTTGTGAATCCCCTCGATTTATTACTGGTCAAATATTTGAGTGCAAGGCACGTGTAACCACCTAATATTTAATGCCCTTTTTGTTACTTTTCAGGGTTGTACAAACAATGGAATGCCGTTCAACCAATGTTTATAGCAGTGTTGTGACAACCCAAATTGAAAGTCAGTTAGATTTGATAAGATATTTTTTCATTTAAAGCAGTGTTTTCTAAGGTTTTAATTTTAAAACGGCAACTATTCTTCACTTTTTTAATAACAGAGTCAAATTGTTTAAGTTTTCCGGTTCAGGTTGTTCAATGATTTTACTTCGAAATTCGGTTCAGAGCAAAACCAACCTTACTGTTCAGCTCCTTTTCGATTAATTATTTTTAAACCGACTTTTAAAGTTGCTGTTCGGATACTGCATGAGTGATTTAAACCTAAAAATGTGATTCAATAATGTAGAGAATAATTATGGAATTCTAGTGCGCATTTAATCTGATTTTCGTGACAAATTAAAAAAGCAGTATTAAAATATGTAAAAAATAAAAAAGCATCATTTTGTTTTGTTTGTTAAATTTTTTTTTTCTTTTTTACTCTGTAAAATAAAAGTTGTGGCGTAATAATGGGTTATACGGTTCTTTTGACAGGTTGATTTGAGGTAAGTTTTAAGTTAATACAAAAGATTCGGTTCAGTTCTGTTTCGACTATTTACAATCTTACAAAAAAACGTTTAAGTTCAGTAACGGTTTGGGAAATATTGTAACCAAATTGGTACAAGTAAAAATTGTACATAACGGTTCATAAAGTTTCGGTTCAGGTTACATTCGACTCCCTGCTATAATCTGTAAAAAAAATCATGTAGTTAAATCCTATACACCAATGCAGGATTAGCCAATTCGACGTCTTTCCACGTTGATTGACAAAAACGAATGACGAACCAACACGTCAATCAATTGGCAGCTAACGCATTGAAAACACTTGACATATAATTGACTCAGCTAACAATTGGGCGTAAAGTCAACGAGAAATAATTTGCTGTATGATTGCCTAAATCCACAGGAGCAAGAATCGTGTTAATTGTTGACTTCTTTTCTTGGAAAAACCATTCGCAAAGTTTTCGCTTTTGTCGTCTATTCGAGATTACCATGTTAAAATTATATTTTCTTCGTTGTTAACTGTTCAAGGAAATGTTGTTCCTACCAAAAGGTCGAAGTTGTATAAAAAGTAATGTTTTTTCATCTCCTAATATTTTTACACAGGCAAATATTAAAAACAAAACCTCTGTACACAAACAAATATAAAGCATAAAAAGCACCTCATTTTATTCTCTTCGGCGACTCTTCCTGCTGCAGAATACTAACATCATAAGTATATTTCAAAATACACACTGTTTTGTTATAATTTTCGAAATTTTCCTGGTTTGAACTAATTCGCGTATTTTGCCTTAAATGTGTGGAATGCACATGCAGCACATTGGACGACGCATGCTCCTACCTAAATTACACATCAACAATCGTCAATATAACGTAATTAAAAAACAAATTACAGATGTACGAACAATTAGCACAATTTATCAGATAAAAATTGGCTTATTTGTTATGAATTACCTGACCCATCAAGCTTTAAACACATAGACTTGGTTCACTGCCTATATTTTTTTCAGATCGTGCAAAGCGAAATGCTGCAATACAGAACTCTGCAATGGACCTAAAATGTCGGATATCTAAGCATACGGTAAGCATACGGTGCCGATGCTACCTTTAACAAGAATATGACTCTGTCTGTTACAATAGCATCACTTGTATCATATGGGTGGTCGATTTAATGAATGGCTTATCGTTTAATTTTAAAAATATAATTAGTAAAGCGAACTTAGAAAACCAACAGATAACCATATAGCTGCTTGATTGGTTTGTAGACAGCAGTATGCTACAGTTTAAATAATTTACCCACTCTTTTTACGCACTTTGCAGCATAATGGTTGGAGGTTATATTAAGACGTACTAAGAATATCAAAGCCCATACAGAAGGTAGAATTTTAACGCTTCGAATATCTCTGTATTGATTTTCAACATCTTGTTTTACAGGCACTGTTTTAAAAATTAAACGAAAGTCTCAAGGATTGAGGTATTTTTTCTACCGTTGACGCCTTTTTAGATTTTAGAACTTGGCTTTCAAATAGAATTTGAAATTAAACATCAATGATACAGACCTAAACGTACGAAGTAAGAACAATCAGTAATAATCTAGAACCATTGTTTGGTTAATTGTTCTCTTTCGTTAAACCAAAGCTTGATATCGTATTGCTAACAATAGGTCAGTTGTACAATTATTGCTACTGTTCCTCAATTCATTTTACATTTTGAAGTCAGTGGTTTTGTTATTATACCGACACAACATGACACTTTTAACAAAATACAATTCTTTTAAAAATATTTTCGTTAAAGACACAGTTTGATCATGAACCTTCATGTGTCACCAACTGAGATGACTTAATCGGCAATCAGTGGAGTGTTATTAATACATGACGTCTGCTAATCCATGAAAATGCTTTTCCAATATAAAGTTTCTGCCAAAGATCCGCTATGCGGCGACAAAGAGTTTCCAGTAAATCAATAACAATGTGAAATCAAACAAAGACAGAACTTAAATATTTTATTTTTATTTATTAACTATTATTCATCTAAATAAAACCAATAGGATTGAAGAAATCAATTAAGTTAAGACCCTTTCATTATATAAACACACTTACATGCATTGGACTATCACGTTTGTGCACTAAAATGATGTGCGTTAATAACATAAGGATTATAATTTTATGTAGTCAAACAAATAAATTGATAACAATCAGTAGTAATCTAGAGTCGTTATTTTGTTAATTGTTCCCAGTCTTTGTTTTCGCCGTTTGATATCGTATTGTTGACAATAGATCAGTTCTAAATCTTATCAATTGCTGTTCGATTGATTTAACCTTCTCATGTCAATTGTTTTGTTAATATACACATAGAATATAACGCTTATGTTTTATGGAGCTGTTAATTCGATGCACGCATGCATGGGCTGATTAATTTGAGAGATGTCTTCATAAAAATTTGAGCTTTATCTAAAGACAAATAAAACTTTATGTGTTGCCACTGAGATGTTTTAATCGGCGGTCCGTGTTAATCGGCGGTCATATTATTTGATTTTCGGTTAGCAAAATCATTTCTAACATAGATTTTCCGCAAAACGCACAGTTTAATCATTAACTTTCAAATACGATAAATAATTGCGTTAAACCTTATTGACGTATAATTCACGAACCGCTATGGGGCGACAAAGAGGTTCGTTACATCGCTTTTACGCTGTAAAATAAAACAAGGACAAAATTCGAATGTTTTATTTTCATATAAAACCAAACGGCTTGACGAAATTACTTCAATTAAAACGCTTTTAAGATTTTAAAAGCATTGGACGAACACGATTTAGCAGAAATAGATAATACTTTAACAAATGTGAGGTTTAAAAATTTGCAGAAGATCTGAATGTTATACAAATGCCATTAACTAAAATTAGGCTACAACTATTTTTGAAACTGTAATTAACAATCGCTCGAAAGTTCTGCGAACTCAATTCAATCTTAATTACTTGGATTAGCGAGGTTCGAGCTAACTTCGCGAAAAGTTGCATAGCAGCAGATGTTTAAGTTGTCTATTGTTAGTGACTTGCTTGGTTGAACGTTGGCACTTGGCAGACTTGTGGTGAACAGAACAATGCGACCGCTAATAAGGGACGATCTACGAGTTTTGTTCATGTGATCGATGTTTGCTTTTGTTGGCGTTCGTTTCAAGCGCGACTTATCTAACCAAGGCTTTGTGGTCGCTTGTATCTTTGTTTTGATAATGATCAGCTTGCACTTGATTTTCAGTCGGCGATTATTCGTGTAAGACTTGGATTGGGAATCCCGGCCAAATTGATAATCACCGGCTAAAAGGGGAAAGATTAATGTGGAATTTTAACAATAATGTTTATGTAACTTCAATAAATCTATCTATGAATTGACTATTTTGACTAATATATTTTAAAGTAACATTTAAGGATTAAACATATCATTTATTTCTATTCATGTCTTAAATGACAACTTTTCTAAGACATCAGGTAGGAGAACAAACAAATAACCGATACTGATAGTACAACTAATCCGGTTAAGGCTTCAATATTTTCGTCCTTTGGTTCAAATGCTCAAGCATAAAACAACAAACTGATAACAATCAGTAGTAATCTAGAATCATTGTTTTGGTAATTGTTCCCAGTCTTTGTTATCTCCGTTTGATATCGCATTGTTGACAATAGATCAGTTCTAAATCTTATCAATTGTTTCTCGATTGATTTAACCTTTTCAAGTCGGTTGCTTTGTTTATCTACACATACAATATGACGCTTATGTTTTATGACGCTGTTAATTCGATGTACGCATGGCTGGGTTGATTAATTTAAGAGATGTCTCCATTAAAGGTTGAGCTTGATCTAAGGACAAATAACCTTTTATGTGATTCCCACTGGGATGTTTAAACCGGCGGTTAGTGACACGTTAATATTATTTGTCTTTCGATCAACAAAATGCATTTTTAGGCTAACTTTCCGCGAAAGATAAGTTTAATCATGAACCTTCAAACACGACAGAAAGTTGCGAAAAACTTTATTGTCTTATAATTTGCTAACCGCTATGTGGCGATAAAGAGGTTCTGTAAATTGCAAAAACTGTGAATTAAACGAGGCAAAACGTGAATATATTATTTTCATTTAAACGCGTATTTATCTAAATAAATCCATTGGCTTGAATAAATTAATTAAATTAAAGCATTTCTAAAGCATGTATTGGACTAACGCGTTTTTAAGATAAAATTTATAAATATGCCTTATGTGGTTACAAAATTTGCAGACGAAAGAATTGTTAAACAAATGACAGTCACTTAAACTAGGCTACAACTATTTTTGAAACTATAATTAGCTATCGCTCAAAACTTCTTCGAACTCAATTCAATCTTAATTACTTGGATTAGCGAGGTTCGACCTAACTTCGCGGAAAGTTGCATAGCAGCAGATGTTTAAGATGTCTATTGTTGGCGACTTGCTTGGTTGAACGATGGCACTTGGCAGTCTTGTGGTGCACAGAACAATGCAATCGCTAATAAGGGACGATCTACTAGTTTTATTCATGGGATCGATGTTTGCTTTTGTTGGCGTTCGTTTCAAGCGCGACTTATCTAACTAAGGCTTTGTGGTCGCTCGTATCTTTGTTTAGCTAATGGTCAGCTTGCACTTGATTTTCAGTCGGCGATTATTCGTGTAAGACTTGGATTGTAGTTGGAGTAAATAGTGAATCACTGAATAGCAATTATGTAAAATATGAGAATTTAACGCAAAATTTAAAAAGAATTGAGAAATACTGAACATCCTACTTACGAAATCATGGTTTAAAAAACTATATTTTAATTAAAACTAAATAACTCAAACAAATACATTTTCTTCAATCTCTTCTTAAATTTCCACTTCATGAAAAGTTAAAAATTTTGTTCAAATAAACAGTTCTTAAACAACAAACTGATAACAATCATTATTAATCTAGAATCATTGTTTTGTTAATTGTTCCCAGTCTTTGTTATCGCCGTTTGATATTGTATTGTTGACAATAGATCAGTTCTAAATCTTATCAATTGTAGTTTGATTGATTTAACCTTTTCAAGTCAATGGCTTTGTTTATCTACGCATACAATATGACGCTTATGTTTTATGACGCTGTTGATTCGATGTACGCATGACTGGGTTGATTGATTTAAGAGATGTCTTCATTTAAGGTTGAGCTTGATCTAAAGACAAACAACGATTTATGTTTCGCCAACTGAGATGTTTTAATCGGAAGTCAATGGGTCAATACTATTATTTTATGTTCGGTCAACAAAACGCATTTCTAATATAACTTTTCTGTAAAACGCATAGTTTAGTTATGAACGTTGAAACACAATAAATAATTGCGTAAACATTATTGCTGGGGAATTCCCTATCCGCTATGTGGCGAAAAAGATTCTCCGTCACTTGAAATCAACTACGATAACATTTTATTTCTATATGTGTGTGCAGCTAAACAAAACCAAATCGGGGAAATAAAAAAAATTATTCTGAAATTACCTTTCAAATGTCACACTTGCATATATTTTTCCAACACGTTTTTGTTAAAAAATTGATGTTTAAAAATTTAAAGACGAAGTAAATTGTTAAAGGAGTGACAATCACTGAAACTAGGCTGCAACTATTTTTAAAACTTAATTAACTTTTGCTCGAAAGTTCTGCGAACTCAATTCAATCTTAATTACTTGGATTAGCGAGGTTCGAGGGAACTACGCAGAAAGTTGCATAGCAGCAGATGTTTAAGATGTCTATTGTTGTCGACTTGTTGGGTTGAACGTTGGCACTTGACAGTCTTGTGGTGCACAGAACAATGCGGTCGCTAATAAGGGACGATCTACGAGTTTTATTCATGTGATCGATGTTTGCTTTTGTTGGCGTTCGTTTCAAGCGCGACTTATCTAACCAAGGCTTTGTGGTCGCTCGAATCTTTGTTTTGATAATGATCAGCTTGCACTTGATTTTCAGTCGGCGATTATTCGTGTAAGACTTGGATTGTAGTTGGAGTAAATAGTGAATCACTGGATAGCAATTATGTAAAATATGAGAATTTAACGCAAAATTTAAAAAGAATTGAGAAATACTGAACATCCTACTTATGAAATCATGGTTTAAAAACTATATTTTAATTAAAACTAAACAACTCAAACAAATACATTTTCTTCAATCTTCTTAAATTTCCACTTCATGAAAAGTTAAAATGACAAAACACAAACATTTCTATTGTTTTGATGCTGACAATGCAAAAAGATCTGCTTAAGCCTTCAACTGTCGTTCTTTTGTTCAAAAAATTAGACATAAAACAACAAACTGATAACAATCATTACTAATCTAGAATCACTGTTTTGTTAATTGTTCCCAGTCTTTGTTATCGCCGTTTGATATCGTATTGTTGACAATAGATCAGTTCGAAATCTATAAATTGTTGTTCGATTAATTTAACCTTTTCAAGTCAATGGCTTTGTTTATCTACGCATACAATATGACGCTTATGTTTTATGACGCTGTTAATTCGATGTACGCATGACTGGGTTGATTGATTTAAGAGATGTCTCCATTTAAGGTTAAGCTTGATCTAAAGACAAACAACGATTTATGTTTCGCCAACTGAGATGTTTTAATCGGAAGTCAATGGGTCAATACTATTATTTTATGTTCGGTCAACAAAACGCATTTCTAATATAACTTTTCTGCAAAAAACGCATAGTTTAGTTATGAACGTTGAAACACAATAAATAATTGCGTAAATATTATTGTTGGGTAATTCGCTATCCGCTATGCGGCGATAAAGATTCTCCGTAAATCGCTAACACTTGAAATCAACTACGATAACACTTTATTTCTATATGTGTGTGCATCGAAACAAAACCAAATCGGAGGAATTAAAACAAAATTATTCTGAAATTACCTTTTAAATGTCACACTTACATATATTTTTCCAACACGTTTTTGTTAAAAAATTGATGTTTAAAAATTTAAAGACGAAGTAAATTGTTAAAGGAATGACAATCAACGAAACTAGGCTGCAACTATTTTTAAAGTTTAATTAACTTTTGCTCGAAAGTTCTGCGAACTCAATTCAATCTTAATTACTTGGATTAGCGAGGTTCGAGCTAACTTCGCGGAAAGTTGCATAGCAGCAGATGTTCAAGATGTCTATTGTTGGCTACTTGCTTGGTTGAACGTTGGCACTTGGCAGTCTTGTGGTGCACAGAACAATGCGATCGCTAATAAGGGACGATCTACGAGTTTTATTCATGTGATCGATGTTTGCTTTTGTTGGCGTTCGTTTCAAGCGCGACTTATCTAACCAAGGCTTTGTGGCCGCTCGAATCTTTGTTTTGATAATGATCAGCTTGCACTTGATTTTCAGTCGGCGATTATTCGTGTAAGACTTGAATTGTGGGGTTCGACTAAATAATTAATCGCCTGGTGAAAATTAGACCTGGCGAAATAGCTAATCACCGGCTAAATTTGACGTAAACATTTCGACGCACACAATGCAGTTTGCCAGTGCCAAATACCTTGATTTTCTAGGTATTATTATCTGTGCAGTTACAAAATTTTATAATTTTTTTTACAGTTTTATAGTGAGATCTTTAAGGAAATTGCTATCAGAAAGAACTGCCCGACAGACATGCACATACAATATTCTATAACAATTCTTACAACACATGTTCATTTTACAAGACAAAACGTGTAACTAGCCATGAGAGGATAGAAACGCCCTTCAAATTAAACTCTATCCAAAACCGATTATTTTAAATCGAAAAAATCAGATTATCAATCATATTTAAACGTGGGCAGTTGGATATAACAAGGCAGGTGCAATTTTAATCAATCTCTAATATCCTTCTGTCAATCGGCCACCCTCTATCGCCGTTCTAACTTCTCCGCCAAATCCTCACTTTTTCGCGTATGCTTTACCCCAGGGGCGTCGGATTACAACTTATGTCCGAGTTTTACGACGTCATAATCTCGATATTTATTACGTCACAAGGGTCCGCGTCGAGACGCGCGTCGCCTTTTCGCGGGGCGCGCGAGCAGCGTCGCGACGTCGGGTGCAATGACAAATCTGCATCGCGGCGCCTGTTTAGAAGAGATGTTTGGTTGAACATGTTACGAACGTTCCCTCAAAGCGCTGTTCACAGAATCAGTATTGGTATCACTTACAATTTGACTGAAATGATGAAATGAATCCCACAATAAAATTGTTCTTCAAACATAACATTATGTCTGTTGAAATTTTAATACCGAAACCATAGAGCATATGTTTGAAAAGAAACTGTTTAAATTAAAAAAAAACGTGTTTGCACTCAATGTATTTAGACCACATTTTTCTTTCGAATGCTGTTGAACGAAACCAGCAGATTATAAAAGTATACATCTATTTATAACGTCATCTCTTAACTATTGTCTACTGTGGTCAACGTAAAGCTAAAAAATTAGGGATGCGCGTTAAAAAAGTTTAAGAACCACTGACCTAAATCCATTTTGGCTTGTTTTGAGTTAAACTGTTACTGTTAGTATTCGCGTATTTCATTTAAATTACATTATCACGCGAAATGCAATGTCAAAATATCCCCCATATAATTTAACAAAATTAAAATTTGAACATTAAATAGATTTGACATTGCTCTGCAAGATTTACAACCACGTTAATGACCTATCAATCAGGCCCAAGTGCAAACAAAGGGGCATCGCGTTTCCATTGTATCCTGGCCGCAAACTCGGGCGGAGCGATGGACATTCTGCGGTCGAGGATATATTGTTTTAGGCGCTCGTTTTCTCCGCTTAATCCGGGTCTTAGTGGAAGCGAACAAAAGTTTAATTCGACTTAATCCCGGTTCTAAGTTGGACGGAACCAAACCGGGGTCTTTAGGACACCACTCCCCCGTCCTTTTGCAAGGGGACACCTGACGGGCGTCCTGTGGTCATGACGTCATAATTATCCCTCCCCTGTCAGCAATGCGACCTGCACCTGCTATTACAGCAATGTCGCTAAACATTCCGGTGCGCTATATTCCAATTGTTTGGGGGCTTTGTCAGTTGGATTTGGATTGTGAATTTGGACCACATCCCTCTGGCTTGCTTCGGATGTCTTTGTAACCGGGCATCCGCATTTGACATTCATTAAATAAGGATTAGATCAAGATGTCATTTCATTGCGACATAATACTTTTGTAATTTATACCCATCGACATGATTTTTTAAGGTTTGCCTGCAGTGTCCTCTAAGAAATTTCAGGGGAACGCAACTGACCTAGTACAAACTGGTCATTTCCTGATGTAGTTATAGAAGTAGCCAATGTTTTAATCTACCTTACCATAAATTTAAGAGAACGCTTCGGTACATGAAACAGCATTAAAAACATCGCCAATCTGACCATGTTAAATCCCTATTGATATAAGGTATATTAGCTGACGAAATAAAACTCTCGAGGTCCAAAACTGGAAATAATTGATTTTGGGACAATGGTATTTCGCAACCTTTGCAGAAGTTACTTTGCTTACCGTTTCTTGAAAAACAAATGCCGCCGCAAAATCCAAACTCAAATTATTTTTACAAAACTACCCGCCAAGCAAAACACACACAGCCGAGTTTTAATCTCACGGAATTGATGTCGAGAAGGAAGCCAGTTTTGTACGGCGAATTACCTGGACGATATCGTGCTGTTCCTTCACAGAAACTTTCTAAGGTTTGTCCAGCAAGGACGAACAAGGCGAGCGGGAACTGGTTTACTTAATGCGAGCCTTTTGAAAATTGCAAAGGTGAGCTAATTCTATGCCCAGTGGGTTATGAGCGTCGGGACTACATCCCATAGGCAAGCTTGCTGTGCTTTGTTTTAATAGCTGAACTGCATTGATAATAAGGATTTGTCCAGGGAGCTTGGGAAATTAGGTTTTAACTAAAAGATCTAATAATGATGATAGGCTTTCTAGGCCCACACTACAACAAAACGACAAGTTTCTTAGTCCGTTGCAAATTATCTTGATTTTAAACTGGGCAATCATAATGATGATATAAATGTTTGGATTAAAACATGGGGTTGTAATTTGGGTTAGACTACATAGGTTATTCGTAGGTATTTCTTTAGCTGTGTCGCCTCAAACCTGGTCGTTTAAAAAAATAATTTCTGTTAGACGTATACAATGTTATATCGAATCAAGAACGTTGCTGGTTTGTAAAGTGCAATGTGTGAAATTCGCCTAAAAGATCTAACGTGCTGACAAAATCTACATCGAAAGTCAACATTTCACCTCCCAACACCTCTCCACGTTTGCGAGTGCCAAAACTCCAACGGTATAGTCAGTGCAAACAAGTGCTGGTGCCAAGGTGCTTTGCCTTCTAAATCTGAACGGTTGCACCTTCCGCTCAAAATGCAACCAGGTGAAAGTGAGAAACAAATAAACAAGTCGCGCAACTCGCTACTATCTACGTTCAAGTTTGCTCTATGCACCTATAGGACACAGGATGTTTTGCGAGTTGTTGCCACGTGGTTTAAACCACCAAATTGAACGATAAGGTTTACAGTGGTGTTGTTGACTGTTATACCGGACTCTGTAACACTGTAGCCATGCCGGTTTGGGCGTTTGGTTCAGGGATTTTGACCGGAAAATGCCAAGGCATTCCCAGTTGGAACAACGGCGTAAATTATGCGGAGTTTGACAGCCGAAAGCCCCGTCCGTCTGGCTATATCCCGCATGGGCAGGCCTCGCTGACGTTTGGCGTCTGGCTATAAACTTAATTTAGCTTTATTTGATCGCTGATGGATTGGGCGGTGTCAAATGTAAATTTGCCAAGCGTTTTTGGCTTTTCTTTTTTTTTCGGATATAAATACAGCCACAGTCAAACTCACAAACAGTTTGTAATAAAACAGTCTTCCACAGTTTATCAAACGCCTATTGAGCATATAATTCAGATTTAGATGACAATCAATGCATAAAGGCCAAACAGTGGCAACCTTATGTGTACTGTACGGCAACGTTTTATTGCCTGTGAGAGTAAAATAGCCCCTTTCCCACCCTTCGATCGAAGCAGAACCGTTAAAATTCAATTAACAGCATTCCCACCATCTTAGCGCTGTACTTCGCCAACTGGTAGAGCTAAAAGTAGGGTGTCGCGGTTTCTGCCGAGGTCAGGCAGCATATGTTCAGCACGTTTTGAACCGAGCATGCAAAATTGTTTAGTTTGACAACTGTAGGTAAAGTCTAGCTTTGGTGATTGCGATCGGTCTTTAGTTTACTGTTGAGGTAAGGTTACTTTCTCCGAAAACGGAGCCGTTATTTGTCAACAAAGGGACATCTGGTACGTAACAAGGAATTCAACTTTCGCCATTGTGCGGGCTGGTCGAGCGCTCGAGTTTTGATAAGCGATATCTTCGCCCAGAAAGCGTCGGTTAACGGTAGACGGAGACGTTATCGCGAAAAAAAAGGCCGACGCACTATCGCAGCAGTGGGCCTTATCGGCTTCGCTACGAAAACATTGCAACTGTCGCGTCACAGAAAGAAAGACAGCGGGCGATATAATGCAGTCAGCATGCTCACTGCACCAGCATTCAGTCACCAGCAGTCAAGTGCACATGGTGTCCTTTGTTTGGCAACAATCACCTGTTGGCTGAGCGATTTCTTGCAAGTGCACACAGCACACCTGTAGACTTGACTTAGGAGTCAAGGTGTTTCGCCTACAGACTTCAGTCTATAACTTGCATCGAAAGCAAAAGGAGCTCTTTAGTCCAACTTTGGGGAGTAAGTTGAGATTAGTTTGGGAATGCAAGGCAGCACGTTGGTTATACCTACCAAGGGTGGCTTTAGAGTTGAGCATATCGTATTAGAGTTGGCCAGCTTGGCTGAACTAAACAATCGTGCTTCCTAGTAAATGTTAATGGTTTGAGTACTCGCAACAGCAATTCGAATGATTTATGTACGGTAACTTAAGTTAAAAAGCCCACTCCAGTAGCCTTATGTTTTCGCTCAGTAATGTTAGTCAACACGTTAAACTACGCGAAACTACAATTCGTTGTATATTTAATTCAAAACTCTACCACAGGAGGAATAATTTGAAACTTCGACAGGCAATTTTAATATCCGCGATCGCCAACTCAAATATATAAAGTCATATTTTTAGTGTAAGGGTATTCATTTTTTCGATATCGGCAAATTTTCATTGAAGCCTCTCGAGCGGACGAAACAATCGTCTTGCTCGAGCGCGAAGCGCCTTTTTTTTCTCTCTGTGATGTCATAAGGCTGTCGGCGGACAGGTAATTGTTGACAGAACCGATTTGTGTGGGACACGCACACCGCCGCTGCATAGCGTGAGTTTCCTTTTCAGAGCAAAAGCTCTCAAGCTAAAAGGCCGCTATTGGAGTGTCCCAGTGTAGTACCAACTTAATTCTCAGGTAAGAGGCCGCGACCACTTTCGTGTCTCCAGCAGTTTTTCAGTCCAACTGGGACAAGGAGTCTAGTTTGTTTTACGATCGCTGCCACAAAGGAGCAAGCAGACCGGCTTAGGCTTTTTGGTAGAAGGAAAGGTGTGCTAATTCCACACACAGTTGGTTGCGCTGACAGTGTTGTGCGGAAGATATCCACACAGGGGAAGTTTTAATCAGTCATACGCAGCGTGCAATGCACTGCTAACTGCCCTTAGTGTCTGCAGTATAAACATCTAGTGGTGTTGCGTTTAGCATTCAGTCATTAATAGACATTGTGTGGTACGGTACAGCATCCATTTCCTCAGCATAATACAGCCAGTTGCTGCATGTATCGTTATCGTGGCGCCATATTATTGTACCGCTAAAAACAGTCGAGACCACAG
The DNA here is from genome assembly GCF_963924565.1 of Ascidiella aspersa. Classification (NCBI taxonomy): domain Eukaryota; kingdom Metazoa; phylum Chordata; class Ascidiacea; order Phlebobranchia; family Ascidiidae; genus Ascidiella; species Ascidiella aspersa. Next base: position 5,349,124 of record NC_139448.1, on the reverse strand, counting down.
CGCTTCGGATAATGTACAACATAGAGTTTCCTACATTGAGTTGAGCGGAATTAGCGCTTTCTGTGCGATTAGTGCTGATTTGGCATTGGCGGCTCACAAAGGCTGAAAGGATTTTGAAGTGCTGGTTTTAGGAATGTGGAATGGCTCTTAACATAGCGCGACAGATGCCCAGTGCAGAAAGGCGACAGCAATAGCTCGCTCCATCTGTTTGGTTTTGCGCGTAATGCCCTCTGCAGACGGACAGCAGTTGTATTGCCAGTCTAGCTGGTAAGTGTACTGTACGGCATGCAGACAAATTAGGTCACAAACTTTTCTGCTTAAGAGATGGGGATTAGTTCCAAATCCGACTGCAGAGTGGAAGTTTCGTTTGTCTAATGCGATTTTCAACTTTTTGGCAGATATATTTTATAAATTGAATCTCACAAAAGAATCCCCTAGCTTTTATGACAGCCAGTACCCTGCAAAAGTGACCAATCTACAGGGACTTTTTATCTGCAACTAAGGAACTTTCCACTGAATCATGACTGATTCTGGATTTTCCTCTGCGGCTTCGAGCCGGTCTGTACCCTCGCTGGTGAAGCCTTCGCTGCTTAACCCCTTCATAAGGCCCCCTTCGGTGGAGGGGTGTGGAAATGAGAAAGAAACCCACCCGTCGTCCACCGGTGGCCTGAGTGCTCTGCCCAAACCAACTTGTTTCAACTCATCAGGTGGACGACCGGTCATTCCAAACAGGTGAATGCCAAACTCTTTGGTGAAAAATTTTCTAATTATAATATGTAAATCTAAAGAATTGTGAGCATGTCCTGCAGAGCTAGTTATAGCTCAGTTGTTTATTTAGAATAAGTAATCATGGTAGTTTTACCAATTATTACTCATTATTACCAGTAGTTTTCACCATTTACTGTTGTAACTGTAACTTTTTGGTTAAGAAAACCTGTTTTCATTAGTTTTAAAATCATTTGTTTGTAGAATTTGTGTACATAAGTCTAATTTGGCAATATTTTCTCTTAGATTGTTGTACGGTCGCAACCATGGCGGGTATTCCCCGGGAATGTACTCACCCAAGGAGATGTCACCCATGTCAAGCTTGGCTTTTGACTTTCGTGACCTGAACACTAGGTTGGAGGCCTTTGATCACTTTTGGTAATTTTAAGTGTCGCATGTTCGGTGGTGTACGGTTTGCAAAATGTGATAAGTGCAAAATACTTCTTTCATTTATTCATGAGGTTAAATTTAGGTATAACTTTTGTATATTCCAAAGATGTTTGCATGAGAAGGATGCTTGTACTTCTACTGTTCAAATCTGAAATATAATTGGTCTATAGTGCCACTTGTTTTGCAGTACTTCACTAAGACAAGAATTAATAGCTGTTAACCAAGATTGTACTAGTTTGTAATCTTTTCTTTCCAAGTTTGTATTATAATTCAGTTACAAGTAAAGGTTTGCATGTCTATGTGCATCCGTTTTTTCATTTCTTGACATGCCATAAACTCATTCATCCCCAAATCGACTGTGTTCCGAGCCCCCGTTTTGTGCATTACAGTCAAGAGACCTCTGACACACCACGCAAGCGATTGTCCCTTTCCAGTGTGTCCAGTGTCGATTCACCCCTGGCAAGCAGCATGGGTCACCCATCACCCGCTGGGGCTCTATCGTTTGCGTCAAGCCTAAACTCTCCATTGGTTTCTGGAAGTCAATATGACGGTATGTTTTGGCAAAAAATTAGGCTTATTAGTAAGTTTGGACTGTCAATTTTTTTTGGTGGACAGTAAGGCATGTACTTTACATTGCACAAGCTTTTGGGTAAATCAATTTAGCATTGTGTAAGTCTAACCTTGAAAACTTTTCAAAATAAATTTTTGTGATAGCAGAAGGCAGCATATCATAGACAAAGCCCAAATGTATATCAGTTAGCATTGTATACAACAAAGTTTAAAAATTGTGTTCACCAGATCGAGCTTTTAATTCTAGCAGATAGCAATTGTATATTGTAGCCAAAGCCTAAATGTAGAGTTTCCCATACTAGCGTGGCAAGTTTACTTTATTAAGAACCTTTTGACAAATTAGAACAAACCCCAGTAGATTTGGTGAACCATTGGGCTTGCTTCCACCAAAGGAAGCTAGGATAACAGCTTGCCGCTATTGTGCCTAACAATGGTGCTAAAAGCCAGGTGTTGCTGGGCACAGACAGCATACAAGGTGCTCCAAGGCTGCCCTGTGCAGTAATTAAGCTAATTCGCACCTTCTGCTGCACGTGTCAGGGGACGCCAACAGTGGGCAGCCTGTAGCCTTGTAACAGCAGTTGGCCAGACGTTGTAAAGTGCTACTACTACTGGTTTTAAAATTGCCGCCGCCACAGGTTAATTGAAGCGCATGAACGATTTGTAAGCGCAATATGTTGTCCACAGTTCCACCATATGTCGATTTTTTTCAAGTTAAAGTTGGTATTTTTGGATACGTACGGCAAAACCCACGTTAAACGGGACAAGGGGACATTCCTTATTTAATTAAAAAAACATTGCGTGTAAAATTCTCACAAGACCCCAATAATAACGCGCGACGCGTGAAAATGCGCGTCAGCCGGATAATCGTGCCGCTAATCGCGCGTCCATTCATGCACGAAATATGATAAAAGCGATCAGAAAACGAATGTATCGAGCCCAATTCGATAATATTCGAGGCGCAACATTTTCGTTACAAGCGCGCGGGCTTAATGGTGCGTGAAAATGCGCGGCCGTTAAATTGCGCGACAGCTGTTTCGCGGCCTGGCACTGACAGTTGGGCAACATGAGCCCGAGTTTTCGATTCCCCTGTGACCAATGGCTATTGGCATGTGGCTGCCGTTTCTAATCGATGCGTTATTGTGCAATTTAGACTTGCACCTGTCTATGGTTTTGCAAATTAGCGCACAGTCAAGCTATGTAGCTTGGATGGGTGTTCAAACGAAACAGCCAAGTCTCTTGGGTAATTTTGAGAGTTGTAGTCGTTTTAAAAGGGTATAAACTCGTTGTAATGGGTTTAAACCAATTAGTTACTCAAATTTTAGAATAAGTTGCGTTAAATCATTAACTTAAGTGTGTGTGCCTATATACGCCATTTAAAAGATTTCAACGAATTATTTACCCAGATTTTACAATAATTTGTGCAAAATCGTAAACCTCAAGTGGTTATTGGCTCTCAGTCGGATCCTGGCCCTTCTAAAAGTCGAGGAAATACACACTTGTGCCGTCCGCTTGTCATCTGCCCTCGTTTGTTTATGCAATCGCGCTGTAAGCAAGGCCTGCTGTTTATGTTGCCGCAAACACGTGTAAATAACAGCGCCGCGGGGCCCGTGGTTGTTTCAGAGACACAATTTGCTGGCCAATGTGTAATGCGTCACCCCCAATACACCAGCAACAGAAAATCCAGCGATTTGCAACGCCGGTTTTAATTCTGCGGTCTGTACATCAGCAATAGAAACTCGGCGTTTCACAGCGACGACGAAGATTTTAACACTACGGGCTGCTTTATGTAGAATGGAGCCTTTAAATCCCTGTAGATGCGGTCATTGTACACAATTGCTAATTATGTGGATGTGTTCTCTTGAGCAAAGCCAGGGGTTCCGAGTTTCGGAAGCTAAAAACCGTGCATAATCACAAACACGTTCTCGCAAAAGTCGCTAATCGCCGTCAAATTGATTCGCGAGAAACAATGGCGCGAATCCGCGTACAAGCAACATTTCAGCCGTGTATCAAATAAAGCTTGTCGGAAACGCGTTTTAAAATAGTCTCAGATGCGATTGAGAGCGACTTAAAGTGATTAGCTTGCGCTTTCGCCAGATCGGCTTGCCCGAAAGGCGGTCAATCAGTTTTCGACTTGGACCAAGCACTTTCGCTGGCGGTCAAGTACGCTTAGAGCCGCGCAAGCTTGTTGGCCTAGCTCCTGTGCGAACTTGCTGCAACTAGCAAGTCGACACGACATCGCAAAAGCAAACAACGAACGCTGTCGCGACCAAATACCACGTACAACAAGTGGGATAATCGTACAGTACCGTTGAATCCCTGTTAAATGCGCCTGTAAGCTTTTAGCAACACTGTATCTTACTATTAACATTGTAGAAATTTATTACAAATGCTCAACTGCCCGATGAAATCATAATATTTCAATTTACTTAGGTATTAGTTTTGATTTATTAGCGTTTTAAGGTCTTTTGTGTTGCTGTGAAAGATTTTAACTACAACAACAGTTTGCGGTCTTTTGGAGTAAATTTGCCCAAATCCCGATTTTCAAAGTTTCGCGTCCAACCGAATCCGACCAATCAGCGTCGCCGCTCCAGCCACGTGTGACGTCACAAGCGCCCCAGCACGTCATAAAGGGGCGCTCGGCCCGGGCACGATAGCGTGACTTATGCTACTTGTCCGGACTGGCAAAGTAGCGTCGGCGACCCGCGCTTAAACAAACTAACCATAAACCAGCAGACTAAGTCTTGCGCAGAATCGCCCTGAATATACAGTTTCGTCAATATTTTTTGACATTTTAGAGCGTTTACAAGATATAAGAGTTTTTTTGCGATGTTTTATATCGTTTTAACGTAAAATTAGAATAAGCGTTAATTTTGACAGCTTAGTGATGGGTATCGTGTAAATAAGGCAACATAAAATTGGTTTAAACACCTTAAAAATGTCGATTATATTACACTAGAGGCTAAAACACCCGCCTTCCCAGTCTTTAGGCCTTTTTCTCGGTCAATTTGGGCGCAAACCGATGCGAAAAATTCGTATTTCGCGCCGCTCAATAATCAGTATTTGCTCAAATCGAGCGGCGCGCTGCGATTGGTCGGCGCACCAGAGCGTGACGCCGCGTCTTGGCGACCGACCGCGCTGCTCGAAACCGCCATTCACAAAACGGGCGGGTGCGGCGGAAATTCCGATCTCTTCTCTCTCTTTTAAGGCCGCTTTTGTTCACTGTTTCTTTGCGTAGGCGACTGGTTCGGTGTATCGAAGACCTGCGCAGCCTTTCAAGCCTATAATATGGTAGTAATTGGGCGCATTCCTGTTAAACTATAGCAGGCAATGACATAATGTTTTAAGTATTTTGTGTTTTAGGTTTATTTTAAGCAAAACCCATTTCCAGTTGTTAAAATCCGCGCTCGTAAATCACTACGACCTCGTATTGAACTTGCCTGTTTGGGCGCGTTTTTTCACGCAAGAGCCTCAAATATGTCAACGTCAAATATTGAACTAGTCGCGCTAAAGTATTAGGCCATGAATCATAAGCTTGCCGCGATATTTCTACGCTACTGGCATCCCAGGTTCAAGTTACATTATTTACGCCCTACAAATGCACCATCTCCGAAATAAAACGTGATTTACCATTAAATTGCTTTTTAATGCCCAATAGGTTATTAAATAACCCATTCCAACGTTATTAAACGTTCTGGTTTTATATTTTATTGAAATGGGAATGCATTGTGTCCCAAACTCCTCAGCTAGCTATTCTTTATCGCTTCGTCAATTCAATGAAGGCCTAATGTGTTAATTGCCCTTTCGTTGTCTTTGCCTAAACGAGACAAATAACCCGCTCCATTTGCCGCATTGTGTCGTCACAATGCCACAGATACACGCAACAAAAATCACTCGCTTTATTACGACACCATCGCAACAAACACCCGTTGTGACGTTGAATTGTCTTGACGTTGCCCGATGACCATAAATCCTAGATTCAATATGACGTTGTCCTTTCGCGACAGAAAATCCAGTTTTTATTGCCATAGTTCGGGCCTAATTGTGTGTATTTAAGCACCCGGGGTGGCGATTATTGCAGTGTTTATTGTCGACTGGCCGCTCGTTCGCTAAATTATGACGTCGACCCGAATTCGATCTATTGGGAGGAAATTGTCGGATCCAGTTACACCCTGAACAGATGCCCCGTAAAGTTTTTTGAATATGTGAACAACTGTGTGAATTAGCGCCACTAGACAACACATTAACTGATACACATTTCTTCTATGAGGTAAAATATGTTATAAGCGAAAGTTTAGACAGCAGATTTTTGCTGACCTCTTCAGGGTTAATAATTAAACGAGAAAACATCAACAACCTTTGCTATGAAATCAGTCAACACAAAGGCGTTACATGTGTTCCACAGCTTTAGCACTATAAAAGGTTTGAGCAGACTTAATTTAAACGTAGTTAGACGCGAAACGTTTAACGTTAGAATCCCAGCCGCTCTGTCTTTTCTTATAAAACCCAACAACGCCAACCCAGCCCATTCTAACCGACCAATCGCTTCACACAGTTGATACAGGGCGATTCATAATGGCTACAGGGTATCGGCTTACACCAAAATCCTGTCCGTTGAAGCTTTGTGTGGTCCTATACAGCCGGCCATTCTATTAGCGTCGCCAGCGGTGATTGAGAAACCGTTAGAGTCGTTCGCGATTTCAAATCATTACTATGAGCGAAGCGTCGTCGCTTGGGCGCTAAATCAACAGCGGGGCAAAGACCAATAGCAGCTGCTCTATGCGCGCTACAAGCCAGAGTCGTTGAGTAAACTTTGCAGCGTTTGAACGACGCCATTTGGCCAAACCCGCCGTAGTTTTGATCTCACTACTATTATTTTTTGATCGGCTCTCTTTGTGTGGAAGTTAAACGTGTTTTAATAGCGATCGCTTTGAAATGCCTGCTCCCGCTTTGTTACAGTTTCAAAGGAGATTATTTTTTTGCGACAAAAGAAAACGTTGAGCGCAAATTTGTGAAAAATTTTCACCCCCTGACGATCGCATTGTTACATTTTCTGAATAAACTCATTTTTTTCCAATTAGGAAAAACGTTGGGCGTAAATTTGTCAACATTTTCACTCCTTTTAATCTCATTGTTACAATTAAAAAAAAAACTTCAACTTTGGCGCAAATTCGTAAAAATTGCTAAATCCTAACAATTATATTTTCCCAAAGTTTAGTCTTTTTTACTAAGAGCGTGACGAATCTAGTTCACATCGTCGTCAACTATAAACCATAACGTCTCCCGTTCGCGAGCACCGTTTAGAATCGTTCCGTAAAGTTTACGACCCCGCGCTGATCAAAGACCGTTTCGACTCGCCGCGCACAACGTCACCGCACGTGACGTCATTAGCGATGCGCAACGTCACCGTTCGGTTCCGAAACTTGCGATTCGGCCGCGACGCGCTTTGGATGGGAAACGGCAGTCGGTAAAATCTTGATTAGCGTCGTAAAAAACGCACTATAAAAAAGTCAAATTGGACAAGTAGTATAAAAGGCAATAAAAAAGTAAAATTCAGATAACGAGCAAAAAGATCAAAATTCAGTGACGTAAAAAGTCAACATTTGATGACAAAAAAAGGTTGTACTTTAGAATACCGTGGCAAATACTACATAGTTTCCAAACAATAATTGTTTTTTTAATTGCTTCCGTAGCTTCGGTCAAGTGCAAATTGAAAGCTCCCCGCAATCACAATAATTACAACCCTCTGTGCATTTTCGTGGAAAATATTTTCCACTTCCGCGCCTAATTACACCTCTCCCAGTTCCGCGTAAGTCCGGCAGTAATGCATCCGACCACTCAGTGAGGGGGGAGGGCAATTACCCCCCGCCTTCACGTTTAATTGCACCTTTTCGCATCGCGTCCATTGTCAAAGTCTATTCGCCGCCGCCCGCTATTATGACATCACAAAGGTTGCGAGCGCCCACGACGTGGGAAAGCGGAAACGAGCGCGATCGCTTCCGGGTCCAAAAAGCGACCTAGCTCGGTAATGACGTCATTTCGCTTTTTTGTTTTCTTCGCCTTTGAAGCATAAATGACCTTGACAAGTATCGTGATTCAATTGAGTGAAATTCCTTCATTTATTTCAAGTTAAATTCCTTCATTCATTTCAATTCTGTTGACATACCCGAAATACTTGAATTTGCGGCTAAATTTTTCCAGTTTTCTGAATTCCACTAACCTTGATTTTAGGATGACGTCACAGCGGTCATTTATTAACCAACTGTGTTGTACAAGGGGCGTATAGGTAGACTTGGTGTTCCCGAAAGCTCTTTCCAGGCAGCGGCAACCAATGCCATCAAATATCCCGCCCTGGCTTCCCAGCTGGACCTGGACTTACCTGGTCTCCCTTTATAGGTGTGTGTGCGTTTACGTGCGCCCTCTCTGCGGCGCGTCTGTGTGCCTTGCGCGAGCTGTAGCCGATTTTTCGTATATCGGTCGATCGATGTTGGCGATCGGACGCATGAGATTTGAAACGGTAACAGCGACCTTAATTACGCGTCTGAGGGTTTTAGACTATGTGATTGCGGTGGTCCTTAGGGCATAAAAATAGCACAAAAAATCATATTTTTTTCTCACGATTTTTTTTTTGCTAAAAGTGTAAGTTGAAGTCTTGTTCAGAAAACTAGCCTTTTTGTTGTATTGCAGATTTGATATTTATAGTTTCCTGCCAAAACGAAAAGAATGCACCGAACGAAAGAATAAGTTTTTTCGTTTAAAAACAACGAAATCAGATTTATTCTAGAAAAGAGGTCTTTTTTAACTTTCTTACCAAGATGAAGATATTTAACCTAGTTTAAACCAATTGTTTAGTTTAAAGGTAAAAGTTTCAGGTAGGTTAAAAACTGTCACAGAGCGAGCTCAGTGCTATAACTAGCAACTTAGAAAATAGTAAATTAGTCAAAAAGAGTTCAAAAGAGTCAAAAAATGAACAGGTTTCAGCTCAGAGGCTCAAAGCACAGTAGTCCGTCCCATCTTCAGCATAAGAAGGCAGCAGTCCGCTTGCGGCAGGCAGACCTTTCGACCAATTAGATCGCTCGCAGTCGATGACCAGCCAACCATGGCAACTTCACAATGTCACATGGAGGTCGAGCCATTGTTACGTCACAGTGGTGGTCAGACAGCTGACGACGAAGAAGATTTTCGGCGAGGTTTTGTCTAGTCTTATTTGTTTGTTAAGCGGTTTGTTTTAGAGTGAATAGTTTGCGCAGAGGATTTCAGTCGTCCTTGTCCTTAGACCAGTTGTGTGGTTCGCCTTTTATCTGTTATCGTTGTGCAAACGGGATTATTCAGATCTTAAGCGGCCATTTTCGGCCTTTTAATCTTTAGCGACCCAAATTTTAACCGCAAACAGTTTATTGACCCATGTTAAACGACTTTATCTGAGAAAATGTGCCCTGTAAGCCTAAAACTCAGGGTTTTAAACACCTATTTTTTGTTAATATAAACAGCCAACTCTTTACTTGGTTTAAATACTAAAACCATCGTATTTTCAGTAAAATTTAGCAACTCAAAAAAATTACGTGTTTGTAAATGAAGTCGTTTTCTCTCGCAGAAGGGTGTTTCCCCGAATCTCCCCTCATCCGAGGTCGACTTGCCCTCCAAGATAAGGACGACAATGTGTGCGAGGCGCCGCCTAGCGGAAGCAAAAGTCTACGCAGATTCAAGTCGATGCCCATGTCCAAGGTACATGAATAAACAAAAACAATAACGTCAGACTCGTTTTTTTCCAAAGTTTCATTTCTTAACTAAAAAAAAAAAAAAAATTATGCCTAAAATTAGAAATTTATTAAATTAAAGAAAACTTTTTTTTTTTGATTTTATCAAAATTAAAAAAAAATAACAAACATTTTTTTGGTATTTTTAGTCGCAGTCTCGCTTTCGACTTCACGCAATCGCCGGCAAAGAGAACAGCCCCGTTTTGCAGCAACATCGCCGAGGCAGTAACGACACGCCCTTGTCGCCCATGGCAACCAGCCCCGCCCCCTTCCTGTCGCGCCGACGCCCCTCTGGTCTGCTAACGTCACCCAGCATGACGTCATCGCCCGTGGTGCCGCACTTTGCCGCCAGCTCATCGTCGGCCTTCAGCGCGGTTCTCAAAGAGGAAGAAGAAGAACAAGAAAAGGAGCTGAGAGTTAGCCCCCGGGACGGCGCCTCAACGCCCGAAAAGTCCCAGGTTCCAGGCAGCATCGCGTCCCTGAGCGCCCGGGGCGTCCTGGCCCCCCGACCCTCCTCATCCGTCCCCTTCTACCGCGCCAAATCCTCCCCCTGCTACTTCGACGAGCAAATCCTTGTCAGAGCCAACAAGAGGAGCTTGGACTCTAGCAATGCCGGCTCCTCATTGGCTGGCGCATCCAAGCGTGTCAAGTGCAGTGATTCGATGATCGAGCCGAGATCTACCCGCCGCAAGATGGCGTTCGGCGGCAAAGAGCGCAAGACCAAGTCGGCTGATGCTGCCTTCATGTGCTCTTCGCCCATCGCCTCGCTTAAAGCGAGCTTCAGGCCGATTTCGGCGCCCGCGCAAATGGTGAGTTAGATTTTTTTTGTGTTTTTTTCAATTTTTGTAAGACTTTTTGTTAAATATTTCATTTGAACAAACAATACCAATTTTTAAGTTCAAAATATTTTTCATTTATGAAAGTAATACTTTGTTTACCCATTTAACGGAAACTAAATCCAACATTTTTAAATTTAACCCCAAATAACCATTATTCCCCTCTACCCTTCCAGCTCTGTTTCGCCAACGACGACGCCCCCCTCACCCAGTCGCGCCTCTGCAGCACCAACGACTCCGATGACGAAGGCGACGATGACGTCATGATGATGACGTCAGACCACGAGCGCAGCGATGCCGACGAGCGTCTGCTCGAGGCCATGCTGCACGAAAACGCTCGCGATCAAATGCGTGACGTCACTGGCGGATCGGGCGCCGGCGCCGGGGAATTCCCGTCGGGTCTGGACGGCCTGATCAGCGCCCCCCTTATGATCCCCCCCATGAACGACTCGTGCTTCTCGAAAGAGTCGGATGCCTCCATGTCCGAGCGACTGGTGAGTTTAAATAAATTAGCCTTTTTTTAAAACTAATTAAAAAAAATAAAAAATGTCTCAAAATATTAAATTTTAATTTTGGGGTGAACTTTTTTCTATATTTTAGCTCGAGTCGAACATTTAAGTAGGTAAAAAAATCTCAAAAAAATTGTAGTAGTAAACCAAAAAATCAGTTTAAAAACTAGTCATTCAACTAGAAAAATACCAAGCGGCTTTTCAAACAATCCTTAAAATTTTAACATTTTTTTTTTCTCTTGAAATTTTTACAATTTTTTCTTTTAAAATTTTTACATTTTTTTCACTTCAAATTTTTACGATTTTTTTTTTCTTTCAGCCCAAACCTCGTGAGCTCTTCCGATCCCCTTCAGCGCCCCCAGTGGTTGCATCGCGCCGCGCTCTCTTGTCCCTCAAGCGGTCACAGCAGTGCGAGTCGGACACGCCGCTTGGTGTCGCCCGATCGCGCAGCGCAGTTCTGCGTGAACCCGTGCCTGAAGTGACGTCACCATGCCGACAAGTGACGTCATGCGACGGCGAGGAAGATAACTCAGCCTTGCTTAATAGGTAAGCAGATTTTTTGGCATCAGGTGCAAGTGGTTAAGAAAAAATACGGCGAAAAATGTTTTATTTTATTTGAAATTACACTCTTCCGACGGCTTAGAAAACCACAAGATGTTGTTTGAAAAATAGATTTAACAGTTTTTATGTGAAATTACCATCAATCTCAGGTTTAAATATTATGTGATCTATACACAAAGAATTCGAATAATTTCTGTGTTTTTAAATTTTGCTGTAAAAGAGTTTGCATTCCAGTTTTCCTCCCTTAAACAGTAACAAACCGGGCAATATCTAAAACGGGTAAATTGCGTAAAAGAGTAATTTAATCGTGTAGCAGTGCGATCAGTCCTCTTCTTAAACCTCCTCCTTCACTCACTCTTCTTAATCTTCCTCCAGATCCCGATCCTTCAACGAGCTTGACGTGATGAAGGCAGTCGACTTGGGATGTAGCGATCCCAACCTTGTGGGCGACTTTAGTCGGGTCTGCTCTCTACCGACCGTCAGTGGCAAGCACCAGGACCTGAAGTACATCTCGCCCGAAACGGTGAGTTGATTAGATCCGAAGAAATTGAAACGATTATATAAATACATTTTATAGCAATTGTGAACCGGGAATTTTGTGTGAATTTATTTATCGTGTTTAAATGTTATTACTTTTGTTTCGAAATTTTTAGCTAAAAATCACCTGTTTTTTTTTTCTTGTAACAAAGTATCCTTCATTTTCGTACAAATTTAAAGACCTTTTTGCCTACATTTTTACAAGTGTTTCATTAACTTTTGACTTAAAAAAGTTATCCTCGAGCAAATGTTTAAACGTCTTTTTTCTTCTGTAGCTCATCTCGCTGGTGAACAACGAGCACGACTGTTGTTTCGAGGTGATCGACTGCCGCTACCCTTACGAGTACGAGGGTGGTCATGTGGTCGGTGCCGAACACGTATGGCAGGAGGAACAACTCCACAAAAGGTGAGGAACCCTCCAGATCCGTTTTTGAGCTTTTTTTTGTCGAAAATCAGCCTTTTATTAGGTAAAATGGGCCCTAATTGAATCCCATTGTGGCATGCTTTTTTGAAGGTGTAATGAACTGATTAAGTACTTGCGACCAATGTGCTATCAAAAATCACGAGAAGAAAAACTACAAATAAATCAAATCAAAAAAAAAACTAAAATCAAAAAAACGTTTTGACCAAACTTACCCTTAAAAAATAAAAATACCCCCACAAAAAAACATTCTAATTTTTTTGAAATTTTTGCCATTTTTTAAAACCTGACCCAAATTTTAACCCTTACGTTTCTTTCGCCAGATTCTTCCAGACTTCCAAGCCTCTGTGGGCCTGTCAGAAGAGCGGTAGCTACAAACCGCCAGTGCTGGTGTTCTACTGCGAATTCAGCTCAGAACGCGGACCCCGAATGGCTCGAGCCCTCAGGTGCAAGGATCGTGAACTGAACCGCTACCCCCACCTGCACTACCCCGAGGTTTACGTTCTTAAGGACGGATACAAGAACTTCTTCTCCGACCCTAATAACGAGGTGTGTATATTATACAAGATGCGGAAACTAAGTTGGTTTAGTTAAAAATTCGAACGAATACCGTTTTTGCACGTTTTTTGTTTAATACATACGAGATTTTTCCAATTCCTAGTTTTAAAATAATTAGATTACTTGACTATCAACGTTCCTATTTGTATTTATTTTTCAAAGTAAAGTAAAGATCCAATTTACTTTTGTCGAGCCCAACATTAACCCTTTACCGCCCTCTTGCAGACGTACTGCGAGCCGCGTTCCTACCGCCCGATGGCGCACGACGACTACAGGAAGGAGCTTCGCATGTGCCGCGTCAAGAGCAAGACCTGGGCCGGCGAGCGCACCAAGCACAACCTCCTCAACCGGCTCAAGCGCCTCTGAGTGTCGTGACGTCATAAAAATACGTCACCCGCAAGTATGACGTTACCAAAACTACGTCACCCTCAAGTATGACGTCACAATGTCGAAGATGGCGCAACGACGTCGTCGCCCACGGTGGTTGGTGACAAAGGTCGGCGACGGGAGAACTCGAGCGATGACGTCAGTTCTAATGACGTCATCTATAAACTTTGAAGCACGCCCCGCGTCACGTGACGCAACGACTTCGTGCCAAATCCGCGTATTTATATTTCACTCTTTCTTTCCGATTATTATTTTTACTCGTTTTTTTAAAGGAGCAAAGCGCGCGTTTTTTCTTGTTTTTCCTTGTTTTTTTTTCGGTCGCTTTGTTTTTACTCGCGCGCTCAGTTTGTCCGTTTGGCCCCGAATATTTGACCTCTACCACGCGCTTGTTTGACCTCAAGGCCGCTGAGATTTTACACGTTTCCGTCCTCGCTCTCTCTCGCTCGCGAAAAACAAAATGTTTCAACCCGTTTCATTCTAAATCGATTCCGGACCAAATTCGACTTTTAATTTACTTCGCCACGGATGACCGGCGCTGGCCGCCCTCGTCTCGGCGCCCTGTTTGTCGCGTCACAATCGATTGTGTGATGTCACAAGCGTGTGAACTCCGCTCGGTCGGAACCCGCGCCCATTGTCGCGTGACGTCATACAGACCGATTGTTTCGTTTCTCGGCGACGGTTCCCTTTTTTCTTTTTCCGTCCTCGTTGGATTTTAATGTTTTTATGGCGCTGGTGAAATTCTCGGGAAACTGCGGATGAAAAACTTTTTTTTTTTCGACTTTATTATTTTTATCCGCGTTTTTTGGGTCTTTTTTATTGAATTTCACTGTTTTTTTATCGACTTAGTTGGTCATTACACTAGCGGCGTCAAAAACTCGGGGTCACTCTGCTGTTTTATTTCCTATTCGTGCTTAGTCAGTCAGCCTTTGTCGTTTGTTTTAGTATTAGTGACGTCACACCCTTCTGACGTCACAAGGCAGTTAGGGAAGAGTTTGTTACGTCATTGATCTATCCTTTCTCTTCTCTGTTGATTGTTCGAAACCTTTCGCTCGAAAGTATCCCGATTTTAAACGAGGCTATTTTTATAACTTTTTAACACCACGGAAAAAACACCGACACACATAATGTGGTTATAAATGAAACCCGGTTGCTATGAAACGGTTACGTTGTACATAGTGACGTCACGTTTGCCCGGGACCGCCCGAAACGTCATCCTTTTGACGAATTGGCGACGAGAGCGATTGTTCTGCGTTCTCGCGCCGTCGTATGATTTCTATGTTTCGTCACGCCGGTGATATTTATCAAATAAAAAACTTTAACGAAAAAAAAGTTTGTTTTTACGTTTCTGCTGACCGAGCACTTCAGAGAGTGCACTTTTGAAGGAGCAGCAACCATGAGCTGGTGGATTTGTTTTCAGGTCACTTTAAATTTAAGGAGTGACGTCGTAAGTTTACGTCGTAACGTGACGTCACAAAAAAATGTTCTCGGTCGAACACGTGTGAATGTACATCTGAAATCATATGTCCTTCATACTTGGAGATTAGGGTTGGTTTGCTTGTAAAACACGCTGGATGTATCCAGTCAACGTTTGTGTTTTACAACCGGCGTCATTTTTTCAAAATCACGAAAAAAATGCGGTAGCTAGTACAAAATATAACTTGTTGTAATTTGATGAACTCAGCGTTTGGTCAGGAATCACATAAGGGGATTTTAGATTTGTAGGTCTCCAAGTAGCTTAGTGCGAAACAAGTGTATAAGAGTTTCGTATTAAAGCTGTCAATGCCGTTTCCACAGGCCCCCACCCCACACCATGCGCATCTACTATACGATTTCGAAAGACAGTCTTAAAAAAATTAGAGCTTTTGTAGGCACAGCGGTCTCAAAATGTTTTTAGTACGTGTGACGCCAAAAAAATCAATAACAATTGGCGGAACACGTTCCTTAATTTTCGAAAATTTCAATAAGTTAAGCTTCGAGGCAAACTTGACTTGAATCGACTGATTAAGGGACTTAACTTGAGTCATGTTAATAAGGGACTTGACATAAGTTAATTGAATTATTGACTGACTTTTACTTAAGTTACCTAAATAACTTGCCTTAAGTTTACTCAAGGAACCTTTTTTAATACCTTGACTTGACTTAATTGTTTCGTCCAAAATGAACTTAATTGACCTTAGTCAATCGGACAAATGACTTGAATTGAACATAAGTGCTTTAATTAAATTTATTTCAGTAAAATAAGTAATTTACATAATTTAATGTAAAAATCTTACTTTGATGTATGTTTTGTTTTGATGTTTGACGGGCTAAATATTGATCAGAATAGAACGTGTTCACCGATTTGTAAATACGACATTTGTTTTGGATGAAAAGTAAATAACTTTGATTTGACTTTTGGTGGCAATAACTTTAACTTGACATTGGCAACATATGACTTGTACTTGGAATTGATATTTGTTGAAAATTGCTCTAACTGAAGTTGTTTTGCTACGTTTCAAAATGACTGATTTTTCAACTGCGAAAATGAACTGAAGCCCATTGAAACCGATGGTTTTGCTTTTTATCAACTGACAATGGCAACAATATAATTCAGAAATAGAACGTGTTTACCGATTTTGTAAATCCGACATTCGTTTGTATAAAATTGTATTACTTGGATTTGGCTTGTGATGGAAATAGCTTTGCCTTGACTTTGGCAACTTATGACTTGTACATGGAATTTTTTTACAGCTGTGTAGATGAACTGAAGCCTTTATTGAAACCAATAGTTAAATTTGCGAAAATCGCGATTTTGTTGCGGAGTTTTCCAACTGACAATGGCAGGCGGCGCGCTCAGATATGTGCCACGGCTGATATTTCCGCCCCTTTTAGAACTTAGGCAGGAAACTATAGGCTACTGAACTGGAGCGAATCACCATCTGTTGCTGTGCAGGCGAAAAACGACAGGGTTTCAATACTTGCAGGAAATTTTGCAGTTTGGAGTGCAATATGAAGTTCAAATTGAATTTAAGACCAGTGGGTAGTAGGTTGTTTGTGGCAGCTGAAAATCAGCGTTATTTTAAGAAGAATGTCACACGAATTCTTAGTTTTTGAGGCTAAAAATTGGTGTCGGTTCTTGTTTATGTTAATGCAGGCCCTACTATATAGCTACTTTGGAATGTTTATTAAAAGCGTTAAGTCACGACTTTAAGCGAGCGTGAGATTACGTTATGTAGAGCATGGGAAACTGAACCGACGTTAATAAATTAGAAAGTTAAACAGCATTGTTGAAAAACAAGTCATGTCTGAATAGCTTGTCTAACCACAGTTTATTACAAGGTTGTGATTGATGTAAGCTATTTTAACTTAGTCCTTGAATCGTTACTGATTCTTTACAGAAAAGGAAAATGAAGTAAATATAAAAACTGGTAGCATCAACATCATCGTGGAAAGTGTTTTCTATTTCGACGAACATTAGTCTGAAATACAAGTGGACTGTACAACTACTCATTCAACCACACCCTGAGGTTGTAAATAGTATTTAATTAATGTGTTTTGATAAATACTAAATTTAAGACTATAATGTAATACGTTTAGTGGGTTTAGTCGTGTACTTGGTAGGGCTACACTTTTTAAACGTAACTATGCTTTTATTTTCGTTATCCTAGACCTAGTCATTTAAAACAAAAATTGCCACACCCAAAAGGAGCAAGTATGAAGGCCTTGGCTATAGATGGTCAGAAATAAGGCGCAGATAAAAAACACAAGGGTGGTACTTAAGCCCGACAAGGTTTAAAAAATCAGCGACTGTAGTCTCTAAAAATAACCCTTAGACCAGGGTTTCTCAACCGTGGCCCTCGGCCCCCCCTGGGGGGCCACGGAGATGTCATTTGGGGGGTGGGCACGAGCATAAGTCCGTAGCAATGTCGTGGTATTGCAAAACCGTGTGACTATTTTCAATTTTTTCAGTAAAACTCAAACTTATAGTGTTAAACCTACTTTGACCTATTGTAACGCATTTTTCTTACATGTTACTACCTGCCGTTCGTGAGTTTTGCAACAATCGACCTTAAGCTTGCAATTCTTTGTCTGTCGCCTAATTGCCAAACATTGTTACGTCACTTACAACTAACATTTGTATTTTTCTAGTTTACTCCGTATTTCTTTGGAATGTTTAACCAGCATTTTAATTAGTTTGTAAATGGCTTGAATTTTTTTTCACAAAACGTCAAATAACGATATTACCATTTTGGCTCGTAGAGATAGATTTGCTGTTGTTCCATTGATAAATTTTGTTGTAAAATTAATTGTGTTAAAGCCAGCTTAATAGGACAAACTATAGTTGAATTGCACATACTTTTAGATGTCTACTATTGAAAATACGTTTTTACAGAAAGCTTAAACAAGGTTTTGTGTTATCAAATGTAGAAAATTCGCGAATCTGCACTGCTCAGTGGTGATGTTAAATGCGTCATTACGACCCTCAAAACTTATAAATTACCGTGATAAAAAGCGATCTCGAGGAAAGAATGATGCCGCCAAATTCTAGCTAAATTTTTTTATAATCGAGGGGGCCACGGTACATAAAAGGTTGAGAACCGCTGCCTTAGACAACAATAGGCACTTGCAAATATCCAAGGAAGCAGGGAGAGATGGGACGTTTTTGTTAGACGCGCCATATGGTACAAAGAATAATAACGTTCTCCATTCTCCTAGCGTTTCGTTTTGCATTTATATCTTCCTGAAAATTCTCGGGCTTAATAAAATCCGAGTACATACCTTGGATATGCATATATGACGTAGGCGGAGCAGCTGACAAAATGACTTTTACCACAGTACACCGGTTCCGCGGACCACTGAGTTAATATAAGGAAAAGTTTGGTAAACCGTAAGGTTTGTCAATTGTTTTACCAACCAAGAAATAAAATTAAGCAAAAACAATCTTTGTTTGCGGGGTAGTTCATAGAAATAAACGTTTCATTAAAAAAAACTGTATCGTCTTATCTACAACACTTTTACAAACAGCTCTTTTTATCACGTTGTGCAAAGTGTACTATAGAAAAATGCGTGAGTTTAAGCAACTGGAGCAATATGGCTGGAAGTTGTAGCAAGACGTAAAACGAATACCAACGCCCTTACAGAAGTATGTAGCATTTTGAACGTTTTAATTAGTTTTTAATTCATTTTCAACATAGCCATAGTCAGGGCTGCGGAGTCGGTGTCGGACTCGGGACTCGGTACTCGACGGAGTCGGTTTGGTTTGCTGGAGTCGGACTCGGGACTCGAGTAAGACCACGTTAAACTACCCGAGTCCAGGGTGCGTCGTGCGCATGCGCAGTTTGAAATTTTAAAACTGATATTTTCGCCAACTATAAATCGTAAAAGTGTTATAGCAAATAGTGGAATATATTTTAACCGTGTATTGTGAGTAAATGAATTATATGACACCCTTATGCGGGGATTGCTGGAAATTCACCTCAATAGAGTTATGTAAGTTGTTAAAATACAAGCTGTAGAGTCGGGGCCGGATTCAGGGCTCGACGAAATAGCACATTTAGCCGAAATCGAACTTGGCACTCTCGAGTCGGACTCGGGTTATTTTTAACCAACTTTGCCCTGGTCATAGTGACCATATACTTCTGCATGTTCTTAAAAGAAATTATTTTGTCGTTTCAGAACGCGAATCGGTTCACAGCAACGGGCGATAGATGCAAGCAAGTAGAGTGCCACAAAAAAACGGCAAGGAAAAAAAAACTTAACTATAAAAAAAAAAAAAAAAAAAAAAAAAAAAAACTTAACTATATAAAAAATAAAAAACTTAACTATAATGCCGTCGAACAACCTGACAGAGAGCCAAGCGTTTACGGCGCCGAAGGATCCAATCGATTTCCAGCTCTGGCCTTTCGACTTGGGAAGAGAAAAAGTTGACGAGGAAGCGCATTTCCGAGTGGTGGCCTCCGTCTCCTTCGCAACCGAATATTCTCCTCTTATTGCTATCATCTCCGCCGTTCTGGGCATTTTCCTTTGCTTGGGCTTCATCAAGGCGTGCAACCGAATTTCGGGCACCGACCCGCCAAATGACGTCACTGCCAGGTCCCTTTGCCCCTGGTGCTGGTGCTGCTGCCCCCCGGCCCCAGGGGAGCCTCGAACCGACGACGAATCGGGCCTGGTCAATTATGGCGCCACTGAAACGCTGACTGTCTTTCCACACAACGATGATTCGAGTATAGGTAGCGGGTAAAAAGCGGACTCCGCTTTTGATGTGGACTTAATTGTGGAGCGCGCGGACCGCGGATTCGATTGGCGTTTGATTGTTGATGGCCGCGGGGTAGTGCCGGATTAAGAATTAAGCTACTAACGCAGGCCCTGAAAAAAAATGTTTTTGTAAGTCTGATAGTCATACAGATACAGTACCAGATTTGAATGTCGATGGCGTCATCCATACGTTTGCTAGCTGTCTCTAGATAAATGTAATGTTAAATATAGCCTACATTTTAATACACTATGAGTCTATGATAATTAGGTACATTTAATACATGTTTTTATGTTATGTTTATAGGTTATTTTGCGGTAAATAATTCAATTTTTCATGTATAGTTTTATTACTTTTTGTAGCTTGTTTTTCAAAACTAGGCCCTTCTCTAGCAAACATGCCTTAGGCCTACAATACCCTCAATCTGGCCCTGTAGAGGGGCCGTGTTTGTCCGAACCGTTGAAAATTGACAACTGTTTTTTTTTTTATCAAAATAGATTAGGTTTAAACTGTGACCTTATCAAATTTCTAAATTATGGATTACAACTCTTTTTACCCAATGAGAAACGTTGCTTCTTTAGACTGCACATAGCCACTTAAATAAAATAAGGATCAAATTTGTATCAAAAAAGTACACCGAAAGCCATTGCAGACACACCCAATCTGTCTGTCAAATCGTCAGACTCGGTGAGATGGATGTCGGTGCAATAATGATACGTAAGCCGTAATCGTTGGTCAAAAAGCAGCTTCAGAAGGGCTAGATCACATGTTTCAACACACATATGTTTTTGCATGTTTCATTCATTTAATATCAAAAGAGTATGAAATTGTCTATTTTCCCCTGTATCTTTATCGTCCAGGGTATAGGTACAAAGTTATTTTGTTATTTATTTTTAAACCAGGTTGTTTTCTTTTGAATAAAACATTTTTAATCTATTGTTGTCACTCAAATGCAGCGTCTGCATTGCTGTAAGGGGAAAAAATGGTTTTGTTTCTATGTAAGCTTACGTACATGATACACCACTCTTTCTTTTGAGACGTAATGCAATTGCTTACTATGCTTTGCATGGTCATTACTTCCTGTTAGTGTTGCCGCTCGTGAGCCCAAACTAAATGCTACAATTTCTTAAAATAAAAAAAGATATGTCTGATGGTGACTGGCAGTATTTTGTGCATGATAGTGTATGATACGATTACTGGACAGGATTTTTATGACAAAGTGTAGACGTCGCCGTAACCAATTCCTTTAAGATCAAAGGAAGTTGTTTTTCTGGAGGAATGATTATACAATTAGATACTTAAGAATCATATGATTATTTTAGAGTAGTAACTTTTTAGAAAACGTTTCATCATCGTGATGTTGCCCAGGGTTTCCCAAATTGTGGTCCGCGACGACTGCACAGGTGGTCCGTGGTGATACGGCAAGAAATTTTCACACATATACGTTGGGCAGTACGTCTTTTCAAAGATAAACTACACAACATAATGATTTCGAAAGCTTTTGCTATCCAGTATCGTAAATCTTACTTCTTGCACCTTCATTGTAGTCAAAAAGTTGTTTACGAAAAATTTCTCATATTTCTTGTTTATGACTTAATAATATATTATTGTGTAAGAGAGCATTTTCAGCTCTTACCAACGTGAAGACAAAATACAGGTCCAGACTTTCCGTGGACTCTGACTTGAAAGTATAGGGCGATTATTTTTTCACTTGTTCAAAAAAGTCAAAATTTTGTCAAAATTTACAAGTTGGGTTAAAATTTGTCGAAATGATTCCAAATGAAACTCGACTAAAAATACATATAGATCGCTTGTAAAATTAAAAAAAACTATATCCAGCTTTTTGAAATTGTCTATCAGAAAAAAGTAGTTTTGAATTAAATTCAATGTAAATCTTCACTAAAAAGTAATGGCGCTCTTTTACTTATGTACGTGAAAAGTTATGCAAAAAACAAAACAAATTAATACCGCATACCACAACGCATATTGTTTGGGTTAGGGCGCGGGTTAGCGTTTGGGTGAGGGTGGGTCAAGTAATATTATGATTATTATTAATAATAACTTGACCCACCCTCAACCAAACGCTAACCCGCAACCTAACCCAAACAATATGTGTTGTGGTATGCGGCATTTGAAGAAAGTTAGTTTTTTATTAATTTTCACGTAAAAGAGGGTCAAAGTAATATACGTTATACGCGAGTCAGCAGAATTAACCACGCTGGCCTGGTTTATCGCATTAAATTCAGCTCGAACTTCATTTTTGTTTTGTTTAGTTCAATGTATCGAAAAATAGTTGCTGTATTTTTTCGCTTGTAATTGTCCCATTTCCTATTCCAATAATATACCAGGATTTTGTTATTAGTTATTTTTACGTTGTATTTCAACTATTTACACAGCAACCAGCGTCTTGCTATTCTTTGTAGTGGTTTGTCTTTATGAAATGACAAAAATATTAACTAAGCATTTTCAGGAGTTTTGCATAAACCCGAAATATAACTGACTTAGTGGTCAACAAAGCATCAAAAACGTGTGGTTAACGATGCGAAGACCCTAATGCAGTACTTCAAACAACAATATGTTGTTCAAATCAATGTATATCTAATAGGTCTAAATTTTGTCAAAATAATATTTTATCAGGTCAAAATTTCAATTTTTCACGTCAACATTTCTCATTTTTTTGGTCATAAAATAATCGCCCTATTTAGACCTATGAGTTTGCATTTCACAAATAACTTCGAGAATCAATGATTTATGCAGAAAGAAGCAATCGCACATGTCTCATTGATGTTGTTAGTCTCGTAAATAAATAAAATTCGGTTTTATTTATGCTTGCTTTGTATTGTGGTCCGCGAAAAAACAGATTTACAAATAGTGGTCCGCGGTCAAAAAAAGTTGGGAAACCCTTATGTAGCCTATAGTTCTCGTAGCTAAATGTAAAAATCTCATGGTACAAAAATCTTCCACTTTTTTCATTTTAAAGGTTTTTGCTGTCAATTCCAAAATAAAATCTGAAGACAACGTTTTTGCTTAAGGTCTTTTTTTTTGCTTAAATCTGGTGCTTAAGGCCCTGATGGTATCGAGGAAATGTTTTAGGGGTTGCGAATCAGCCTACATTTATTAAAAAAACTGTAACATTTATATATAAACAAATCAGCCTAATACACACCGCTTTCGGTCTAGAATGATTCCT
This sequence comes from Ascidiella aspersa, assembly GCF_963924565.1. Taxonomy (NCBI): domain Eukaryota; kingdom Metazoa; phylum Chordata; class Ascidiacea; order Phlebobranchia; family Ascidiidae; genus Ascidiella; species Ascidiella aspersa. Next base: position 5,326,414 of record NC_139448.1, on the reverse strand, counting down.
TTGAAAAAGGCAAAACGTAATTAAAAAATGGAAAAACTTATTTCCATTTAAAAATCCTTTCTTTCTGGTAAAAAATAAGTGGCCCCCATTTTTTTTCAACTATTTTGTTATAATTTTGGACAAGGGATGTGAAACATTATTGGATCGGCGATACGCCGATACCCGATGTCAAGAGATAGTATCGTACTTATCCGATACTCAAATTGTTCGGTGTCAATCCTAAACCAAATAAAACTAATAAATTCTTATGAATTTATCCATCATTTGCGATTAAACGTTTTTATCATAAAAGGTAAATTTTGAAAGTTAAGATAACCTACTAGAGTTAATTTACCGTCTGAACGCTTAATCGAGTTTTGCATAAAGACCACGTAAAGAACGCCTTTAAACATTTTGATTTTTATCTGTTTTGTTTGTTTGCGCGAACATATTTATGACGTCATTTAGTATTGGATCGAAACGCTTCGGTCCCCAAAAGGAAAAAAATGATCTGTGGTCATCGAAGCGTTTTATAGTAATTACTCTATGGACGATCGAGACACAATATCCGTCTGACTTGGCTTCAATAGAGTTGTTTATGTCTCAAGTTGTAAGGACGTAAGAAACTTAGGTTACGTTAGAGTTCTCTATTTTTTACCTAGAAAGAAAAGCTTGTGCCAGATTTAAAGTTAGGTTAACTCTATACACTTGGGTTAGGATTGTGTTGTGTTTACAAGAGCTATGAAAATACAGTTAATCAAAGTTAAACACGGAACTTAATAACGTGTGTGTTGTTTCGTTTTGTTATTTGAATTTCCACAGTAGAATACTTGTGAAGAAAGCCTATGCCTTAATTACTACACTTTCTAAGGGCATCTATACAATTTGAGTTAAGTTAGTTTAGGGTTTAGTTCAGTAATTAGTAATTATGAAAATATTTAGAAAGTGATTATGTGGCAAAAGTGACAGGCCATAGAAAACTTTAGTGATTTCTACTGCCGTCTAGAATCTTATCTAAAATCCCTATACCTACTTAAGTATATTTTGAAACCATATAAAACCTCCAGGAAATATTCAAAATTAAAAGTAAAATACAAACAAGCTGTGTGTGTTTAAACAATGACTAAATAAAACTACTTGGAGGCCAGGTAGCAAATCTGAACCAAAACATCACTAAATACCATTGAAGCTGTAATATTAAAAAAAAACGGAATAGTAGTTTCTTATTTGGTAATTGTTCTTTACAGGTATAGCTTGGTGTGATGTAAACTATAATGGATTTTTCATTTTGTGTCAACACATGTCTGTGTGAAATAGTTTCATCAGCAACCTAGCGGATATACCAAGAAGAAACAAAATTTAAAAAATCTTGCATCCCAAAAATGAATTCTTCAGATAAAAACCAGGTAAAACTCGAAAGTACAGTTTTTCTAAAATAAAATAAAATCTATATGTTTTGACAATTTTAAATGTTATAGGGTAGCGTAACAAGAATAATTTATTTTATTGTCAAAACTTTTATGTTCCAAGTGCGGTTATCCAATTATGTTTTCATTATATATATATCAGAGAACAGTTTTTTTTTGCTTTTTCGCAAATTTTTCCTTTGATTTCATTTTTATTTTGGCCAATTTAACACAGTGTTTGATCCACATCATGCAAAGTGGTATAAATAACTAAGTCGACATTTGAATGCAAGTTAAATTATGTCCATTTAAGTAGGGTATCTCAAAGTATGTGTAAAAAAATGGGTAACAGTAGAGTGTATCGGTTCGCAAAAAAAGAAAATCGCTTATTGGCATCAGTTCAAAAATGACATAACTGTGGATCTCCAACATATATAACTATTAATTGGTTTACCAGACAGATCTTGAAATCAGTTACCGAGTATAGTGTCTACCTAGACTCAAAACAGAAATTCCGAAATACAAGATCTCAAAACTATTGCGCAGCAAAAAATTTCTAATGAAAATTTTTCAGACGAATGCAACATCATCCGGCAGGCTGTCTTTTGCCAAAAAACTGACCAACGACCACGGCTCTAAGGAAATTAACTCCAAAAAGTCGGTCAAGTACCCAGACCAGCCAACACGAAGGGCGAAAACCAAAAAACAGGAAAAGGCGCTTACCCACGAAGCCCAGAAGCGCATCGCAAAATGCAAAGAGGCCCAGGACAGACAGCTGGACTTAAGTCGACTTGACCTTATCACGCTTCCCCTTACCATCAAGGACATGTCGCATCTGACCGAGATGTACCTGTATAAAAATAAGCTTACAAGGGTTCCGGACGAACTTGGGTGCCTGATCAATTTGTCGACACTTGCCCTTTACGAAAACCATCTCACTACGCTCCCGTCATCCCTGCAAAACCTCAAGCTACTAAAGATGCTAGAATTAAGGTAAGTCAAAGTTTAGGTGTTTTATAGGTAACAAGCAGTCACCTTCTGCTGGACACTGTTGTTTGCATTTTTTTTTTGTTCAATTATCTTGCTGTTTATGTCCATGTAGGCAATGGCAATTTATCAGTTCATCAAATTTGGTCTTGTAATTGTGTGATTTGTTTTCATACGTGAAAGATCTATGCAGTGTTGTGTTCAGAGATAGTAGGCAGCCGTTTAAAATTGTTGCCGTTTATTCCATGTAGCTTAACCTGTTAGTAAGAAAGTGTAGATTTATACAAAAAAATATGATTACATTTTTAACATGTATTAAACTTAGTTATGTCAGTTTGCCGACAGTTATACTAAACAGTTTTAGTGTATATTTTACATATTCATACAATAGTCTATATGTCATTCAGTGTCCTATACTTTTTTGTTGGCATCCAACTAATACAAAGAGATACAAGTGATCTTCAATAAAAAAAAACTTATCTCATAACTGTCTACAGCTGACAATTTGCATCCTATTAAGACAAACCCTACATGTTAATTTGCATTTATGTAAGCACTTACTACACCTTATTAACATACAAGCTTAGCACAAAAGGATAAAAAAATTTGCATTAATATAGCTTTATTATACTGGCGTGGCATTTCCTGTATTGCTTTTGTAGTTGGCTTTAACTGGTGGGTTTAACAAACTTAAAATTTGGTATTTTGTCAATAAAATTGCAATTTGCAAAACGCATTAACTCTAACTGCATATTTTTACGAATCATTGTTTTACATTAAGACCTATATTGATTTATACTGATACTTTTATTTGTTTCAAGGCACAATAAACTCCGTCAAATTCCACCGGTCGTTTACCAGTTAAAGTCCCTCCGCAAGCTTTACCTACGATTCAACAAAATCTCAACGATCGATCCGGCGATTGAGCAGCTTGAAAACCTGGAACAACTCATCATTCGCGAAAACAAAGTCAAGCAGATTCCCGCTGAAATTGGTTGGTGTGAAAAATTATTTTATATGGTTCAACTTTCTTGGTGTCTAAGAATTTAATTGCTACATTCGTAACTGGGCATGTGCAACACTAATAAAATTATTTATTTATGCATAATTACATTTTAGCCATGTTTGTCAATCGATAACCAAACCACAACAAGTATTGTTGTAATGTTTTTTTTCATTAAATGGATATAATTGTATGGCAATTTTGTGTTATGTCTTTTATTAGCAAATTATGTAATACGTTGAAATATAAACAGGGTGTACAGTTTTTTTTTTTTTCAAAAGTTTGATTAAAACCCTGTGCCTTAGGTTTCATAAACATCTTTTTTGTTTCCAAAAAAAAAAAAAAAAATTTAAAATCTTTCAACAATGATGGCAGATTGTTTTTTTTTGAAAAAATGTTTTTTACATCAGCGATTGTTGAACTTTGTGATTTAAAAATTGAGCATGTCCAAATTGGGCCAGTTTCGTTACTCTGCAACTTTTTACAATGTAGTGGGACTTTGCTGTTTGCTATATATAAATTTTATCCATTCTGGCTAAGTATCTATGCATTTACAAAGAAGTTCTACTCTGACAATTCCAACATCAATACATTACAAATATAGAGTAAATTATTTTAAAGCAAACCACACAAATTTAATCTTACCCAAAAGTAAATTAATTCAGCCAATTTTTATTGCATGTCAACGTTATGTTATGAAGTAGATTGCATAGTAATTTTTTTATATTTTAAGACCTAATATCTTTTGTGTTGATTTCTTAAGTGTAATTGACCCTAGTGTGTGGTCCAGTATTTGCAATACGAACCCCACTCAAGGCCTTGTGTCTTCTCAAGCGGAAATTGATTTTGCGCTATCGTTTTGCTTCTTGTAATAAATGGGAAAGCCCTTCAGTAAATTTACCGGATTGACGTGAAATAATATCTCAAATGTTCTTTGGATGGACCCAATATGGTCTGCTTATCTCCATTTCTATCTCAAGATGTATTTATATTTACGTAGTAAAACATTCAAAGTTCATGCAGAAGTAGGTAGCATTTTTAGTTGTTAAAAAAGAATAAAGAGATATTTAAAACATTTAAAATGTTACCTACTTCTGTATGTACTTAGATTTTCCTACTACATATTACCCCAACCTCCAACCATTGTTTTCCAAAATATGTATATTATTATATAGTTGTGCTAATATGCAACTACGCCAGATCTTGTTCTTTTTTATATATTTTTTCTAATATTTTTGGCAGTTCACAAAACCATATCCGAAAAAAACATGGTTTATTGAATTTTGATATTTTTTACCATAATATTTCATATATATTCACTTGTCATCATCGCTTGCCATTTCCTTTGATAGGTAGACATCAGTCTAACCATATAGCAAAATTCTTCATTCCACCAATCAAAAACTTAGATCTTCTGTCAAGATGTCTGCTGTAGAGCAACATTGGCACCAGGAAACCTGTTATACTGCCAATAATAATTTTGTTAAATTTGAGACACTTGTAAATATTACAGGAAAACTGACTCAGCTGGTTACGATTGATCTTTCCTACAATGAGTTGGAAGTTATTCCTGATGAAATTGGCCAATGTCGTCTTGTGACCTTCCTTGACCTTCAAACCAACAAGCTAACCGCACTGCCAGAGTCGTTAGGTAAGCTTGATTCATCAAACATCTTGTTGTTTTAAAACCTGTATGATAGCGTATGGTTGAACTTTGTAGGTAAATGTCAAGCCTGTTTTATGTAGGAAACTTTAACACTATAATCTAGCTGTTTAATGTAGTGTAGCTACAACTTTAATGATGGAAATTAAAATACACACTTGGCAATACAATAAAAGTCGCTATAGCCTATTTATATACACACTTGGAAATGCAATAAAAACAATCTGAATGCTGTGGTTGTCTAAATGGCAACATTTTGTTTGATAGAACTTGTTAAAAGACCCATTGTTTTGCTTTAATTTTCATCTTAACGAGGTGTTTTTTGTTATATTATGATTGTTTTGTCTAGCTGTGATTGTTTAGCCTTGTTTTCCAATCCTTCTCTGTTTTATGTTTACTGTTAAATCAATTGATTTTCTATGGGGCTGGGGGGAGTTATGTGTCGTTAATTATTAATTCATTGCACAAAAGCAAATTAAGCCTGGATCATTAAAGGCGGCAAATTAATCTCACTTAAAGCATTTGCACAATAGCTGCTTTAAAAATTTTGACTTGAGCATTATTCCACAAACACACACATATTGCATGGTAGCTTAGAAAAAAATGGACAATCCATTTTTTCTTAAAAAATTTTGAAAAATCTTTAAATATTTTGATGTGCATTAATCCACAAGCACACACATACAGTAAAAGTGGCAAAAGGGCTGTCAGCGCAGAGCAACGATACCCTGTCAGCCCATCGAGGCATGTAATTGTCGGTAGCTCAGGCCGGGGCGTGTTATTAACCACTCGGCGACGAGCTAACGTCCTCTTGCTCCGACAGGAAATCTGAGCAAGCTCAGTCGACTGGGCCTGAAGTACAACCGCCTGCTCAGTTTGCCGCGCTCCCTGCAAAACTGCGTCCTGCTTGACGAGCTGAACCTGGAAAATAACGACATCGAAGCACTTCCCGATGTACGTTCGCTCTCAGCGCTTCTTTTTTAATTTTGCGGCTCTCAGAAAGTCCCGATAGATACATGCTCTGTTTTCGTGGTTTTTTTAGTGAAGTGTGATAGCATAGGCTTTTCTTATTCGTAACACTGCGAAAAACTTTTTTATATTACTATGTATCATCTTTTATATAATGAAATGTGTAACCCTACATTTTTACCTTCTTAATGGTGGAACGCATTTTGTTTGTGTAGTTTAAACATAGTTTTATTATACATGTTAAAAGCTGAAAAAAAAACTTTTTTAACAGAAAGATTTCTGTATAATTTCAATATTTTTAGGAGAGAACATGTTTAACAAAGTATAATTTACAAAAAATATTGCAACGTTTTGCCTAGAATTCTTCTTGCAAAACTAACTAAATCACACCCATAATATTAATCTGCATTTATGGGATGAACTTACATACTTTAAAGATAACGTTGCCTGTTGCTTGTTTTTATTTTTTATAATAAAATTAAGTTATAATGAGCCAGAAATATTTTTCTAGGGCTTCCTTACAAGCCTCACTAACCTTAACAGCCTGACGCTTGCAAGAAACAAGTTCGCCACATATCCTGTCGGAGGACCCTCCCAATTCACCGCACTGGTCTCCCTCAATATGGAGCACAATCAGGTATTTTAAAATTAATATTTGTTAAAAAAATTTTACCTTTTCATGACTTAAAATATCATTGGATGCCATGCACTCGACCATGTATCAATGTTTAACTGAAAAACTATAAAAATAGATTAGAAATTGTTATTTTTTAGATTGGTATAAAGGCTAAGGGTAGAATTGACAATTTGTGAATTTAACATTTAGTTAAAAAGATCTGGTTTTACTTTGGGTTTAGATTAATTCCTTTAGCATAAATAAATGATATGCAAATAAATGATAATTTATAAAGCAATAAATTGTCTTTCAAATTTATTTATATTTCTTTCGTAAAATTGTACGGCAACCATGTGTTTTACATAAAAAAACGTGAAAGTGTTTTGTTTAGTCTCTGTATTATGGCAACCAAAGTGCAATTAGCTGGAATCGTTCCTAATTGCGTTAAGCAGTCAGGATTTGTCTCCTGTAATCCAATTATCACTTTTATTTGCCCCAGCACACTTAACTTTTATCTCTTCAGCGCATTTAGTTTGTAAATTTATTCCAAAACCAGACCTTCATGAATTTTTAAAGGCACTTAAACACTGCAGGTCTGCAAAGCTAAAGCTAATAGCCTTTGTCCAGCAAAATAACAGGCCAGGCCTGTTAATAATACATGGCCTTGCAAAGTGCTGGTCTCCAATATCTTTTATATTTATAGCACCTAATAGCCGTTTTTTATTTTAGTATTTTAAAAGAAGAGGGATTTATCAAAGTGCAAAATTATTTTGGTTCTATTTTTCTAACTTTTTTAATGCAATGAATAGTGTTGCTGATCTTAGTACTGAGTGCAGACATTTCTTTTAAAATAAGTTTATGCAAAAGTTTTTCATTTAGCATTTAAGATCTTTTATTTGATCACTTTGGCGACATAAAAGTATCTCTATTCCACTCTATAAACTTCACTTTTATAATTTCAATTAAAAATGTATTAAATTATTCTGATAGCTTACATAAAAATGCAACCTTTTTCTCAGTTGAAATTTAATTTAAAACAACAATTTTTTCTCAGTTTAAAAATTAAGTAGAATTCGTTGTCGCCAATATTTAAGGGGCCATAAGCGAAGGACAAAAGCAGTCACATATACTTTTCCAGCGCCGCGTGTAACCGGCAAAATTCGTCCAACACCACGCCGCAGTCGAGCTCTCTTCAATCAGAAACGGACGTGCGAGGTCTCCCTGTAACCTAACCCACTTAGCACCGATATTATGTTTCAGCTACGTAAGACAGGCCTTCACTTTTAAGCCACGCTAATAATACGCTAGCTCGCTTCAAAACTGGCTGCCCAGCGCGCCAAAAACGGACAATTAAGCCGTTCCAGTTAAAGCGATTGTTGCATTATTATGCGTCACTGAGGTGGCTTTGTTCTTTTTCACGGTTTGGAATGAGACGAATTGGCGGGAAAAGGCCGGCAGTCGATTTGGTAAACAAGCCTTTTGTGAGCTGGAATTTGAGGAATGCGTTCGCTAGCTGAGCAGTTAACTGCTTCCGTTGAAGTGGTAACTTATGTGGACGTGCACGTGTTTTGTTAAGCATAAGAAATGGCGGGTGTACATTTTAAAGAGTCCTGGAGGGAATTTTGATGAAATAAATCGTTTAAAAATTTAATTTGCCCTGTTTTAGGCAGAACTTAATAGTACACATTTTGTGAAAACTATTTTCTACACGTAATTTATAAAAATAGCTAGGTGTTGGGTAAAGTAGAATTTGTCATCAGGCTAACAAATAGCAAAAAAAAAATTTAAACGATTTGAATTCCAAGCGTGATTTAGTCGAATTGCAAACGGCCAGCGGTCAACGGATGTACTTACATGTTTTTGTTCATTTGTCTGGGAAGCTTCTTATTTACGTTGTAAACATTCGGATCCCGGCGTTTGCTGTTGTGGTGCATTTTAAGTAAATAAGTCAGCAGAAGCTCGCTGACATGTTTTGCGACCCTTTTATAACACAATCAGATAGCTATTTTGGGTCGTAAAGACTTAGTTCGGCACATTTTAAAAAATTGGACGCCGTATTTGACAGTAATTCATGACATCTTTATTCATCTCTTTTTTTGGCTGATCGGTATAACTATTGTTGTTTATAAACTTAAAAAAAACAGTGTTTCTTGTTTCGGTTTTATGGGAACCCAAAATACGTCACCGTTTTTGCGGGGTTTCGTTCGAGAATGATCGCTAGATAAACCATGAGCACTATGACGTAACAGTAAACAGTCAAACGTAATCGATAATGAATCTAACCGAACAGGTAGTGATGCTTAAATCGTCGAATTTAACGTGCATATGTACCCAAGTACCTTTAAAACACCTTGTATTTGTTTTTTTCGCAAAACATTGTGCTACCTCCCTTTTAAATAAAGCTATAGGTGAATAGCACTGGCCACCGAAAATCCCAAGTAGATAATGTGACCATTTTCGATGTTTTTAACTTAATCTCAGGCCTGCTTACTTAGATTTTAACAAGGGTCCAAAATAAAACGGGTAAGATTTTAATGAGTTCTGATCATTGCAGTTAAATACTTTACATCAGAGGTTCTTAAACCTGGTCCGTTGACCCGTTGCTTGAACGCCGACTATTAGGGATCCATGAAGGCCTAGCTGAAATCTTGATGTATAATGTAGAAATCAAATAACATTTTTTAAATAAAGTAATCTTAATTGGAAACTACGCTTTTGCGCCATCCTTACTGTATTTAGACTTTATTTCCGTTTTGAATTTGTTGATCGGAAAACTGCGTGTTACTTAAGTCTACTCGTTTTATGACGTCAGTTTGTGTTTTTTGTTGTAAAAACTCTTTTTTGGAGTTCGCATTTAAAAGAGGGTTAAACCCCCGTTTTAAATTAAGATACAGAGGTATTCTTATTGACTTTCTGGCTATCTTGCTGTAAGAATACTTATTTTTAATATTCTAGAGTCCCAATACACAATAAAAAGCTAATTATGATACAAATTCGTTTATCCTAATTAGCCGAAGTCGCACATTTGTTAAACGTCCGTCTTTAACACTTCAAAGGTCCGGATATATCTGAACTGATGTCCCGTGTTTCTCTTGGTGTTTAATTGAAAAAATCAGTTGAAACTTTCCAAAAAAATGATTTATTTGGAAAAAAACACTCGGCGCCTTCTTCTTAAATGTATTTAGACTTCAGTTTCACATTTATTGATCCGTAAAAAGCAGGTTTCTAAAGTCTACTTGATTTTGACGTAAATTTATGACGTCATCTCTGAAAACTTAACTTATCTGCCAAAAAAAGTTTAAAAACCTCTGTTTTAAGGGATGGTGAAAAGTGTTCTTTTTGTTTTGCCAGTCAGCTCGCTGTACATTTGTATTATTATTATTATTATACATTGCCACTCCTGAAAAATGCAACACGCTAATCTACGTTACAAATCCGTTTATCCTAATTAGCCAAAGAGTGTTTAACGTCCGTCTCTAACACTTCAAAGGTCCGGATATAACTGAACCGACGCCCGGTGTTCGTCTAATGGCGTTTCAGGTCAACTTCAATTGAAGCATCGCGTTATACCTTGCCCGTGACCTTACCTTTAATGAGGTCACCCGAGAGCCGTTATTACGTACAGGGCTCCCTGCGGAGATATAATCTACGCACTATATCGTTACGCAGAGGCTGTACGTGGCAGCACGCATTTCTCTTTTAATGGCCAGCTATGTTTTTTCGATATAGTTTTTGAAAGCATATTTGAAGCACAGAAATTAGGCTGCGAAAAATGTTGTATTAGCCATACACGATTAGTTGTTTCACCTGTTTGGCTAAGACATGTAACACGCATGTGTAATAATAGCAAGGTATATTTTTCAGTATATTTTCATAACGCATATTTAGGCGCAAACATTTTCAAGATTTTGACGTTGTATTAACGATACTGAACTTAGTTTTGACATTTTATTTTACGTTTTTACTAAAACCAATGATTATTAGGCAACAAAGTTTGGCCAAACAAAATTTTCCGAATAGTAACTCGCATCCTAATTAAACCATCAGCAGTAAAAACTAACGAAATCACTTTCCTAGGGATAAGTTGCTATATATTTTTTGCGGATCAATTGAAGGAAATTAACATACTTGAATTGCGAAGAATTCCGCCTTGGCTTGTACGGCCGACAAGCTTAAAAATTCAATTAGCTGCATTCCTTGCATGCTTAACCGGCGTATACTCATTGGTTAGTTGTCCGGGCGTTTACGCAGCGGCAGTCGGTCTGGCCTCTCTTTGCGTGGCTGTTGTAATACGCCCAACAGCTGACTCGAAATGTTACAAATGCTACACGTTGTACCAACCGTCCGTGTCAAAACAGGAAATGCTAGGCTTAAAAGAACACTTGGCCTTGGTGAAGTCGCATTTATTCGTATGTAAGTCGAATTTTATTTTTTGTCCCATTTTTTGTGTTGAAAGCATTGCTTTTAAGGTTTTTCGTTTTTTATGTTTGATCTAAGCTGTCGTCGTTATCCACGCATTTCCCCCCCTAAACAAACCTATTATTGTATTGCGAACCACAGATTATTTGAATTTATAACGTCATGCTATATACGTCACAACAGTTATCGGGAGTACAAAGATCAAACACGTAACATACAACTAATGAAAACGCCCTGACCATACGCCCAAAGCGATGTCGAGCAATTCCTGCATTTACCTACCACAGGCGCATAAACGTTGATTTATTTTCCTTCTTTTAGAAGTTTTTGCGAAAAAATGTCTGAGAAATAACAGGTGTGATTTTTAGACCAGTTTTCCGGGACTGGTGTAATTAACCACGGGTTGATTTATTGCTTGATTTACCGTGTCGCAGTGATAGTGTACTGGCAACAGACTTTTTTAAATTTCGTAACGCATAAATAACTCGGCCAGATCTAGATAGAATATGTGTGCGTACCACACCGCCTAAACATGTCTACTTATTAAACGCGTGTTTTTGGCTATCTTGAGGTTTGATTGTTCAACAAAACATTTCACGTTTCTGATTAATAAACACCGGCGAGTGTAAGTTTTATTCTGTATCAACTAAGGATTTCCAAAAGCAGTGTTTTTTTTAAGGTGTTTTGGGGGATCGAAACGGTCCCCCAAATTTCTCCAGCGGTTTCCCAAATTTTGGACTTGCAACTTTTTGGTATTTAAATGAAACACTTGCGGTCTCTTAAAACTACTTAGCGGTCACCCAAACCAAACCTTAAAAAAAACTCCTGTCCAAAAATATCAAATTTTATACAATACCCTATGCCAAGTGGTAGTATCGATACTCGTCCGATACTAAGATCGTATCGATTCCGATCCTATACGGAATAATGTAGTTATTATAGCCATGATTTGCCACCCAAAAGCAATTTCTTGAAAGGTAAATTGATCAAAACATAGTAGGTTAACAACTCATTGTAAGCAAACAATATCTTTGAACGTTTTTATTTTAATCTATGTTATTTATTTGGGGATAGCAATGACGTCATTAGTATCGGGTCGAATCGCGATACTTTTTGTCAAAAAATATCGGGTATCGGATATCGAATTGTAATGTCAAGTATCGACCATCCCTAGTAGCAACTTTGCACATGCAAGACTTTTAGGTCTACTCGCGACCCGTAAAAAACACCCCACCCCCAGTTTAAAGACCTGCTTTTGTGGATTTTCCAGCTTTAGCGCAATAGTAATCACAACCCTCCCCTGCTGAGCAACTTCTCTTGTTGTTGCTATTTTCAGTCGCTTTGTTCGTCTCGCTCGCTATTTATAGTCGTCGTTGTTTTACGGCGTCGTGTCTGTAGCTTCACGTTTTGTCGCAACATTGCTCGTAAACCTGCGGGTCTTTCAACGCAGAGTTCAACTCCTTTGGTTTCGCCTTTTGTTTTGACGATTGCTGTTCGAGCTATTTCTGTTACTGGTTTTGAACCCACGTGGAAATGTTGACCTTGAGTATTGTAATAACCCATTTTGGTTGAGAAAGCCGTGTTTTTCTATTTTAAACTGGGAAATTAGTAATTCTCGATCAATTGTGTTTCAAAGTTTACAAGATTGCGCACTACTTTATCAGGTCTATGGAAGACCCCATATTTCCCTTTTTTTTAATGAAATTTGTTTCTCTTAAATGACTAGAACTTATTAATGACTGACTTTGACCAAGGCAGAAAAGTCTAACGAATACTTGCTCCCATTTGAAGTCATTGTCGCCATTTACGTTTAATCTTCATATTTTTAAATCGTTCAGTTTGCCACTTAAGGTCCTGTCGTCATCTAAGTTTAAATGGGCCGTATAGCATCTCTTCTATGTTTGAGGCGGATGAATTGTATTAGTCGTAATATTTGCATTTTTAAATTTTAAAGTTAACTAGTATTTGACAGCTAGTTTACAGACAGCGAGTATTTAAATGAATGTTAGAGTAATAACTGTACAGCATTTTTTTTTTCAATTTTTGCCGTTTAAAAAGGATCCGCCAATATTTGAAGGAAGCGTAAGGGGATCCGCTAAGTAAAAAAAGTTTGATAACCCCTGCTTTAAATAAAGGCGATACTGCTCTTAACTCGATCGTTATTCTTTTATGCGAGGGTGAACCGAATTGCTTTTTAGATTACTCAAGTCCCAAGCCCGACCCTAACGAAATGAATCAATTTTATCCAGACAGTTTCCGACTCCGACTCCGCAGCCATGCTTTAAACCAGGGGTTCCTAACCTTTTTTGTATGTTTTACCCTTTTAACAAAGATGAATATCAGATTTACCCCCAATATATAAAATGGTTCTATTTTTTTTAGAAACGAGTACCAAATTATGTCAGTTATGATCTAACAATGAAGTTACTAAGAGATAAGGATGTTGCCAATTAACTAAAATTGCTATCATCGCGAAAAATAATGTTACCGACACTAGATGATAAAGAATTAATAGGCTACTATAGGCTAACTTCGAATTAGCAGTTAATCTGAACTAGGAAAGTAGGCCACCAAATACCTACGGCTTGCACACTTTTTCTGTCCTGTCAGCTGATGTGGATATTTTGATTGATAGCTCATTTACCCCCTGGGGTAAATTTACCCCAGGTTAAGAAAGGCTGCTTTAAACAAACGGAACTGCTCTTAATTAGTTGTTCTTTCGTATGCAGGTGAGCCGAATCCCCTTCGAGATCTTCTCGCGAGCCCAGCACCTCTCCAAGTTGAACATGCGCTGCAATCAGCTCACCTCCCTACCGCTTGACGTAAGCTCGTGGGCTTCCATGGTCGAACTCTGCCTCAACACAAACCAGCTGACGAGGCTGCCCGACGACATTGGAGAGCTTAGTTCGCTACAGGTTGGTTATTTTTTTTCTGCGTTTAATCATGAATTGTACAGTACCAGCAAACTGATCGGGTACTTTCATGTGACTTCTACAAAATTCGGTTAAATCTTAAAATGCTTGTCAAGATTTTAATGTGTCTTGTCGTTATATAGTGCCACCTTATTACCCTATTTAGAATTAGACAAATGCGGTAATTAACAAAGACTAGAGAATTATTTTTTCCATTTATTATTTCCATCCAATTATTTTTTTACTTACATTTTTTGAATGAAATTGAAGGGTGCAGACTTTTCTGTGTCCCAAATTTTTGTTTTGTGGCTCCACAGGCTTGCCGCAAAGTATTTAAAAGTCTTAACCGTACGTTTATTTAAAAGTCTTAAAATTGTGTTTTAATTTATTTTATGTCCAGTTATGTGTTTAGAGACCGCCGTAAAAAACACAATTTTTCAACTATGTTTTATTGTTGTAGTGTCATTTATAGTGTTTGGTTTTAAAATTGTATCCAAAAAACGTCGAGCGATTAAATTTTAGGTCTTAAAAAAGCTATAGATTTTCGTAGAAAAATCTTCGAATTTTTTGTTAAAATGGTCTGGCAACCCTGCTCTCATACAATCGATGTTTTACGTGTTGAAGAATAATCTCAGCGTTCCAACTTTAAAAAGCACAGGCTTACTTCGGCATATTTGTTATTTCTGTAATGCGAGATTCGGCGGTGGATTATGGGTGTTCTATTTCGGCATTGGTCTAATAATAGTAGGTAAACCGCAGAAATCGACCTTAAAATAAAACACCACACAGACCTTTCCGAAATATCATGCCATTTTCGTGTGCAATTTTCTTTGGATATCAAGCCTTGCCCATTCTAACCAGCTAATAAAACGGGCCTAATTTCTAGGCGGTAATTTGCTTTGCCAATATTGGTTTATTGCTAGCTGCGTTGGATGTAACTGTCTCCCGACTTGTTTTTATAGCTGGTTGCTATCAATTTTACTCTTGTATTGTGTTAAAGTCCATTTCACAATACGATTTAGACTAGAGGACTTAAAGGCTATTTTAACAATAGGGTTTTGAAACGTCTAAAACGAAACTGCGGTCATGTTGTGGAATATTCCACAAATGCGTCAGTTTTCCAAAATTTTCCCATCGAATTTCGCTTGTTATTTACGCGTCAGTGGAGCAATGATCGACAGGCACAACTCACCTGGAAACGGTTTCTGTTTTAATAAAGGTTCTATAAACCTGTTTATATAAAAGAGTATTACAAGTCCATTGGTCGAAGTTTAAAGAAAAGAAACGCTTTTAAAGAAGCAGTCTAAAATGAAAAAAATGCCATATGCATTTGCAATGGATATTATTATTATTTTTTTACTACAGTTTTTGTCATTTTTGAAAAAGAACAAGTTATAAAGTGTAGTCTGGTGTTTTTTCAAGCAGTGGTTGTCTGGTTAAAATAGCATATGTGTTCTGATAACTAACATGGTTTATAACTTTACGCCAGAGCGATTTCTATCTCTTGATATGTTGCCTGGTTGACAAAAATCTGTTCTTAAATAAAATCGATTTTAAACGAAAACATGGCGTTTTCAAAAGGTGTAAACGTGATCATAAAATTAGGAAATATTTTACGCATTG
The DNA here is from genome assembly GCF_963924565.1 of Ascidiella aspersa. Taxonomy (NCBI): domain Eukaryota; kingdom Metazoa; phylum Chordata; class Ascidiacea; order Phlebobranchia; family Ascidiidae; genus Ascidiella; species Ascidiella aspersa. The sequence continues at coordinate 5,310,837 of NC_139448.1, read as the reverse complement.
TGTCGTTTTTGTTCCGTCTTATCCATTAGGAACTAAAACACCCTGCGGATATTTTGAAAGAAAAAACGCTTTTAGAAGCAGGCAGTGTAAAAAAGCGTTCCGTCGAGCTTTGAATTAGCCGCCTGTGTTTATTGTATGCTGTATATCGTAAACGTAGCTCTACCGTTGCTGCTGCCGTTTTTTACTGCTGCTATGATTACAATGCCGAGGCGAGTGGCTCTCAACTGTAAACACAGACTAGTCACCGACCGTCGACGCCGCAGCCGCTACAAAGAGGCTCTCCCGCCCTTTATTTCGCTGCACTCTATTACCGGCTATAAATAGCAGCGCCTGTCCGACGGGCTATTTATCTCTGCCCCCTTTCGAAAGCGCGAAAAAAACTGCCTTTCTATGCCGCTTTTTGCAACGCTAGTATAGTTTTTGCGCCTCTTTTCAAGGAATCCGGTTTTGGACGTGTTATTAAAACGTTTTGACTAGTTTTTGTTGTCTATTGTGGTTAAAATGGCAGGACAAAAAAAAATTTGCAAATAAATTCGCTGTACAATGCTTACCAAATCCACATAAGCTTGGTTGAAAAAATTACTACGTTAAATTCATCTAAGCTTGAATTAACACTAGTGTTAGCTTCGTTATTTTGACGAATGTTATATTGTGATTTGCGCATTGCTTGTTGTAACTGAAATGCTTTAAGTAACCCATAAATAAGATGGGTTGAAAAAATAACTACGTTTAATTCATCTCATCTCTTTAGAACACTAGGGTTCTTCGTAATGGTGACGAAAGCTATATTGTGATTTGCACATTAATTATTGTGTAATATTGATGCTCGTTGTATAATATTTTTGCGACTACGTGGGCAATAAGCATGTTGCTGCTTAAGCCCAATGCAGTCCGAATATAACTTTGCCAAATCCAACAGCTTTAGAGAACTAGGGTTGCATTACCATCTATAAATAACCAAGATATAATTAATTAGCCTCTCTTTCGAACGCTGCAACACCACGCCAAGTCCGCTTTGCAGAAAAATCGCTGCTGCAATTGGACCTTGCGCTCTCAGCAAACGCGGCATTGTGACGTCAGAATGCCGTGCTCGCGCGCTGCAGCTCGGCGTTTTTGCTCGCTCGCTCGCTGTCTCGCGGTGTGAAAGCACTTTCGCTGCCAACGCATCAAAGCCACACAGCAGTGTACGTGGTTATTTGCTGCTTTACTGCCTTGTCGCTCAAATTCTAATATACGCGCCTGCTTGACTGTTGAAAGAAGTCCTTGTTCTTCTTTGGTTTTACCGAACTTCCAATGATTAGGTGTCTTATTGGGTATATTGAACACTCACAGTGTGACAAGTAAGGGTATTTTTCCAACTGTGTTCTGCCATTTACAAATTTTTGCAGCTGATTGTTGCAGTACACAGTTTTTCTTTAATTTTTGGCAAATTTTTAACGATTATTACATGAAAATACTTATCTTTTCTTTACTACAAAAGCAGCCACCTGGATGAAAAAAAATGTTTATAATTAAAATTTTACAGCCAAATAGTTTTATATGCCTATACTCAAAATGACCTTTAAAGACACAGCCTTTGTCTTTAAGCAATACATTTGCATTCTATCCAAATTTGGCCGGCGCTTATAAGAAAGAAGTATTCCAAAAATGATGTTAATCGTCATTGCGGAAAGTGTAGACAAATGCCGGTGCGGTCATTATGACGAGAAATACCAAGAATAAATGCACGTTACCCGCCCAAAGACCTTTTGCATGTAATTAGAATGTCAAAGCGTTAATTAAATGTCGGGACGACCGGTTTTGCAACCTTTTTTAGTTTAATTTTAGATGTCATTTAAATATTTTATTTGCTATTCGCCTTTCTGTTGGTTTAGCTCAGTGGTTTTCAACCAGGGTTCCGCTTGTACAGTCCAGGGGTTCCGCAATTTCTAAATTGCTTAGCTAATTGAGGTGTGTTTATTACACTGGGATTCCTCGAGCCAGTGGAATGTTTCCATAGGGTTCCACTTCAGCAAAAAATTTGAAAAGCACTGGTTTAGCTGTTTTAAATTTAACCAACATAGCAACTGTTTGAGGCTTCATTTGTGCGATATAAAGCGATGTGAACTGAACTTTTTCTAAACCTTGATTATGCTAAAATCACCAAAAGTGATTTTGTAGTGATTCTGAACCCTTGATAAATCGTTACTAAAACCATGGCCAAAAACAACTATAATCTACACATATCGATAATAATTTTGCTGTATTAAAATCATTATATTTCTGAAATCGCTTGAGATTCGTAAATCCTTTACCTATATTAGGGTACACCTCGTATAAGTTTTAATTTTAAGATGCTTTTGCGCTTTTGATTTTATCAGAACCATTTACAAACAAGTCGTCTCGAATCTTAATATGTAGCTTTTTGCAAGCACAAACACAGCCACACATATACTATAGATGGCAGTAACTTAGGTTTGTTGTTTTTCGTCATGGTTTGTTTCATTGTGTTGTAAAGATAACAAGCTTAAATTACAATTTAAGGCTATTGTTATACTTCCAAACTAAACCCCTTTTAAAATGCCTTTCTTACACAAATCTAGGAAAACCGCTCATTACCCTAATTTGTGCAATGACCCATATGGACTAAAGCGCTGTTGTAAATAGTTGTTATTGGATTTGTCTGTTGGCATTCCAGCGATATGCGCAGCTCAGTTCGAAATATCCGCATTCCTAAGCCAGAAAATCCCTTTCAACGACCAGCGCTGTGCAAATAAATGCGAGACTGCCTTGCGCATGTCAAACATGAAACTGAATCAAACGCAAGTGTCTGGTTTAAGCAGAATCAAGAAAGCTTTATTTCCAAAGTCAATATAAAATTGTTTATGCCCGTTTTATCACGCAGTGGATTGCCCCTGTGTAAACACCCCCTGTGTAAACAGCTTCAAAATAGAACGAGAAAACCAAAGTAATTTCAATAAAAAATATTAAAGCCATTATATTCGACAAAAAATGTCATTTCGATGTTTACAAACGTTTTGGCAATACCTCGTGCCATCATCAGTGTTAAGATTCAAGGGACGATAAAAACGATTACAAAAAAGAAAAAAAAATGACAAAAATAATTGCCGAAAAAACGGTTTTGGTTTTATAAACAAAAAACTGGTGATTTTATCGAATACGAAGACTTGAATATTTTTATTAAAGTTACTAAAAAAAGTGTATATTGTGTTCCAAATACCAAAGTGTTTTTGCAATTAACACTTTAAAAAGCGACGTTCCTACTTCGGCTCCCATCTCAATCTTGGCTTATTTTACGACGATGCTGTAATATCTCGCTGGCCTTGAATTCCGGAAAATGCGCTTTGGCGAGACGCAATAAACGCCTTTATTGACGTCACACCCGACACTTGTGACGCTTGTTGCCATTCAATTGCCCAATGCCTGTCTACCGGAGGCGCGATATATCAATGCTGGGCCTTGTAGTGGAGCGTGTGACCCGAAGATTACTGGCATGTATTGAAAATTGAATGACGATCAAATTGCACTCTGTATTTGATGTCGTAGTATCGTATTTGGACGATTTTTTGCGCAGATTGTCTTCTTGTCTTGCGATCCTATAAGTTAAGATCTAGGTACATGGAATTATGAGTTTGGTACATTAGTGGTTCTTCATTTTTTTACCTGGTAGATCCTTTTTGCTTTGTTCAAACGATTAACCCAATAAGGAAAATAAAAAATAATATATTGTACGATAAATACTGTTGACATTCAAACCAGCACTCATGCACTTACTGTACTACTTACTGTACACAGGCTATAAAATGATTTATTACCATAAAATTCCATGAAGGATGGAGTCGTAACTTCTTAATATTATTTCAAGACATCGTAATGTTTTGGGGCGTCTGTTTTTCACCGACAGTCGTTTCTTTCTGTAGAAAAATGCTTTATAGAAAAGAAAACTTCACATTTGGTCTCTCGCTAATAAAATTTGCCAGTCTAGTAAAATTTATCAATTAATTTAGAAGATGTTTGGCTGACCCCTTAAGCTTAAAACATCATCACAGACCCCAGTTTGAGAAACACAGGTGTAAAAGGGTATTTCAGCATATTTGTAGAATTCTTACCTCACAACATGGGATAAAATGGTAAAAAATGAATGCAGAGTTGGTAAATTTACATTCAATAAACTTTACCCGGCACCACCTCAGCATAAAAGTTTGTGTGGGGCATGATTACCCAGATTTGTGGACCCCCAAAAAATGTACATTGTTTCAACATCTCAATTACGATGGCACAGAAAGTACTTTACTCCCAGTTTTACAACATTAAATTTATTGGAAATTTTTTTTTTTTTTTTGAAGTTCGTTTTGTAAAATTGCCTGATTAGTTTTGTTGAAAAAAAAAACACTGTGCAAAATTGCACAATGTCCTGTTCAATTCACACTAAGCTCTTAAACTCGTTGCTGTTGTATTTCCGTTAACGCCAAAACGCAATCGTGTGTTAAATCGATTCCAACATATCAGTGTGACTGTTCGGTGAAATTTGGGTTTCTGTTGTGAATTACGCCTTTAGATACAAAGGGTATTTGACAGGCCAGATTTGACCGCCGCCAAATCGGATAAAAGGCGGAATTCAATTTCGAGTTTAAGCTCCAGCGAAATAATCGGCCTGTGGAAGTTTTTGATATCCTGGTTGACTAAGGGGTCATGCCACTGTCGCCCCTAGTATAAATCACGTCGGTTTGTGTGTGCGCGGAATTTCAAATGCGCCCAAAGCTTTATTGGAATTGATTTTTCAAACATTAAACAAATTGTCTGCTCACGTCTCTATTAATTTTATGTTGATGCTAGAAATAATTTAATTCACAAAATGCAATTTTTAATCCGATAGTCTTGAATCTTGATTACTTAAGTCTTTCAAATCCGATGGCCTTGATGTTAATAAACGTGTACATTTGTTATTTCATCTCAAAACGTAGTTTGTTTTTCGAATTTCGCTTTAATTTTACAAAACTTTTAGTTTGTTTTTCTTGGTAGCAACACTTCCAATCTTCCTTTTTCATACCTAGGCCCCAAATATTATTTTTACAAAGGGATCGTTTTTAGGAATTTCACAAAATATTTTTGCAATTCGATCATCTTGGCGGTTAGTTAACATTTCAATTCATTCTCCGGTCCGAAAAAAAAAATCTTTTTTGAAATGTCGGTTTTATCGATTCCACAAAATCTATTCATTAGCGAGAGTAATAAAACACAATTTATTCCCTTCACCGGAGATATTTTGTTTATAGCCCGAAATGACCACAACGTGGATTCCAAATCGTTAACACATGCTACCGTCTGCTTGCCGCGCCGCCCTTCAATGGATCTTGTGTATTTTTAAAAGTGTGCGCATTGTGACGTAACACGGAGGGAGCCAGAAAAACGTACCGCGCCGAAACGGGAAATTACGTGTGCATGTATTGCACGGCTCCTTTTTAACGCGTATGCTAAACGATCGGCTGATGTAACCGGTTATTTCTGACTCCCGGTTTTGCTTGATCAGCCTTCATTGCGTGTGAAATGCTACCGAGTGTGTGGGGCTACTTGCTGGCCAAATTTAGTACGGTAGTAATGATTCGGCAACCTTTTTGGCTTAGATCAGTGGTTCTCAACTATTTCAGCGTGCGGCACACTAAGAAAATGTAATATTCGCTCATATTCCATACTCCTAAGGAAATAGAAATTCGCGAAACATTTCCCATACCCTAAAACAAAACAGAATTTACTATCGCGGGCCGAATATAAATTGTTTTTGTCCAACTTTGTTAACCTAATTATCGTTATACAAAAAATATAAATAACTATGCAATAAAAACGATAGAGAGCCCAACTAAATTGTCGTACATGTTAACATTTCATCGAAATTTAGTTTTAATTGCATTCGGTACTACGTCTTCATTAAGGAAATATGCCGCGGGCCGGATTGTTTTACCTGGCGGGCTGGATCTGGCCCGTGGGACATAGTTTGTTGACCATCGAACACACGCACCTCCAGTAAAAAAGTAGAATGTTGGACGTCAACGCGCAAAACATATTATTCGTGTGCAAACTGTTTTTATACCCGAATTGTTGCTTAAATATACCTTTTTAGACTAGGTTATACTTTTTGTTCCGTATTTTGACCTAAAATTATTCAGAGGACTATCGCTGTGTCCTAGGCCACCGTTTTGGTGGAAAGATCGTCTCGCCTCTAAAAACCCCGCAACTGACACATCGAATTTTCCCACCTCCGAAGTTTGACCCGAAGCAACCTCTGTGACGTTATAGTTACTCACACGCGCGTGTTGCCCCACATGCGCCGCGGTCACGTGGGTTGACCGGACGACTTGAACGCCAGACTGTGTTAAACAACCTTGTTCCGGTCAGACGAATTGCGACTTGAAATCCTCCCTGCGTAATTGACTTTCTCCTTTTGTTGTAGTCGTAAAATAAGCCATTGGGAAGGAAGTGTTTTGGATTATGTGACGTCACTAGCTTGAAATAAATTTATTCTCATGATTTCTTAAGCTAAAGTGTCTGGCGCATTAAAGTCTGGTTTGACAAGTCTTTACCAAAAATGGGTTAAAATTGGTCGAATTGTCCGTTACCGGATTGGTACTTCATTGATAAGGTTGCTTGCAGACATTTCAAACGTTGTAATCTGTCCAACTTATTAATTTGGTTGTGCCCTGCGTCTAGGCCTTGGCATCGTTTAAATTTTGAATATGACCTACACGACCACTGTGGTAAGTGTGACAAGTGCTCCCGCGAGTTTTCAGCAAACCCGACCTGCACACCAAAATATCTACGTTGCACCAGAGGGGTTCACTTTTGACGTTTGGTGCACCCCGTCATCTAGGACTAGGTGATTTTGCATTTCGAGCTCCATTTTAAAATCCATATTTTGGTTCCACAAGATAAGTCTGGTGCAGTTTGAGCTGAGGCCTTGTCGTGTAAATGCTTGGTAAATTTAACTCTGCGGTTTTTTCATGCCCCTAAGCCTCGTGCATTTTAAACCTTGTTACATAAGCAGTGTGGTTTAGCTAAGTTCATTTTAAATCTTGCAGTGTGCTGCGGGATTAGTCTATAGTGTACGTTCTGCGGTCTTGTGTAAATTTCAAACTCTACGGTTTTATTATGCTCAACGTCGCACTATTCGAACGCTGTTACATAAGCAATGTGATTTTTTAAGTTCATTTTGAGCCCTGCAGTGGTGTCATGCATTTAGGCTTCGTGCATTTCGAGCCCTGCCGTCGAGCCAAGCATTCGCGTTGGTTTATTATTGAGCGGCAAAGCGGACATATAAAATGTTTAATTGACAGCTGGTGTCAACACCTGTGCAGCCCTCAGTTGAACCCGTTAGATCCCGTGTTTATTTTGTCACGAATCTGCAACGTGACAAGCGCTAACGACCACGGGTGCCAATTGACTGAGTAAACATGTTTTTTGCTTCTCACTTGTGCAGCAGTTACACCTGGGCTTGCCAGAGAGTCCTATAATCTTCAAAAGCCTTTGAAATGTCGTTTAATTGGTTTACGTATTGCAACGTCGAAAAGAAAAACCCTACTTTTATCCGAAAGTCTTTGTACAGTCTTTGAATTTGTTTTATGCCCCAAAACACTTAAAAAATATTTTTCATTGTGTTGACCATGGAATTTATACTGTTTTATTTTTAAAATACATTCAAAAATCGTTAAGCGATTCAATTTTAGGTCTTGAAAAACTTACGAATTTTATTAAAAAAAAAAAAATTGAATGCCTTTGCCTTTTTTAAAATTGTGTGGAAACTGGAAAAACGCTGTACAACGTTTCGCACCATAACCAACTACCCGTGTTTGTTAAATAGACTCCTAAAAACGCATTTCAAGCATACAGAGGTTGGTGTCCTTGTGTGAACTTTTACACGGCTTCGCCTTATTCTATTTCACTTTGTTATTGACTTTACAATAAGGTTTCTTAATGAAGCTGTTAGGCCTACTTCGAAGTTTAAACGAGGCATGCGTAATGGGTTTACTGAATATTGACTCTCTTAAAACTGTATGGACGTTCTTTGAACTCCGTTATTCATCCTGAATTTCCTTTACTTTGTTTTCGAAAATACGCGATTTTGCAGAACAAAACAACTAGAGAGAGAGAGCATAGTGTTTGGAGGTTGTATTAGGACCTAGTAAGAATATCAAAGCTCATACAGAAGTAGGTAGAATTTTGAACGTTTCGAATTCTGTCAACATGTTGAAAAATAGAGTTATTCGACACGTTCGAAATGATACTTCTGTGTGGGCTTTGATATTCTTACTAAGTTTTAAAACAACTATACATGGTGGTTTTTAAAGTTTTTTTTACACTTTTCCAAATGAAAGTGGCTATTTTCTCGGATCGCTCGGGTACGAATACACCCACGAGTTATATTATACATTGCGTTGGGCTGTTTTGATGTTTTTTATTTTGGTTTTAACGACAACCAGGTGGCTGTCTTACGACTGAAGAAAACCTTTTGTTGTGGCACTAATTACAACAAGTAACAAAAGGTTTTAATGAACAACACGTAATAACTCAATATTCGGCTGGTTTGGGGTTATCTGTTTGGTTCGGGTGCTATTTATTTTGATTTTCCGGGTTTTGCATTGGAGCATAATGGTTGGAGGTTGTAGTAAGACGTAATAAGAATATCAAAGCCCATACGGAAGTAGGTATCGTTTTGATTTTGAAAATGAATAAAGAGTTATTCGAAACGTCCAAAATGATACCTACTTCTGTATGGGCTTTGATATTCTTATTAGGTTTTGCATTGTTTTCCAAATTCGTTTCCTGGTTTTTGCATTGTTTCCATGATTTATTCCCTAAACCGTTGCAATTACTTTCTTAGCCGGGTAGATAGCACTACTTTGGTGTCTAGGGTAAATAGCGTCTTACTTTCCAAATTCCCACGGAGTCCTATAAAAGCACAAACGTTAAACTTTTGCGCGCAAATCTAAAGCAGGTGCTTATCCGCAAACGCCAGTTATTTCTCCCGCCTGATGAGCGAGTGGTGTCAATTACAAAATAAACACACCTACCGTTACAGGGTTGCCACTAAGTCTTCGTATGTCTAAGTGTCTGGGCTTGTCTTTCATTTGATTTGCGTATTGAAAAGTCAATGAAAAGCCCAATGCATTTTCAACTTTTTTGAATAGTGCTGGAATCTATTTTACTTGCAACTTACGTCATGTTATTGTAGTGCCGTATAGTAAAGCATTTTTTTAACAATTTGTTTTGGATAACCATAGAATTTAAACTGTTTCATTTTTGAATTGAATTGAAAAACACCTCGAGTGATTCAATTTTACGTCTATAAAAACCAATAACTTTTCTTTAAAAACAATTTGAAATTTTTTTATCAAAACGTGAAACAACCTCTTATTCCAAAGCCCATACAGAAGTAGGTATCATTTTGAACGTTTCGAATAACTCTTTATTCATTTTCAACATTAACTCTTTATTGATTTTCAACATCAAATGAATGAAAAGTTAATGGTGAAAATGAATAAAGACTTATTCGAAACGTTCAAAATGCAACCTACTTCTGTATGGGCATTGATATTCTTATTACGTCTTACTACAACCTCAAACCATTATGCTCCAAACCTTGTATTCAAACCGTTATTTCACATCGATTTTAACTACTTTGATGTTTAAGGTTAATAGCCTCTTAGTTTTGAAACTCCCACGGTGTCCTATAAAAGCAAAACGTTAAATTTTCGCGCGCGCAAGTAAAACAGGTGCTAACCCGCGAACGTCTGTTATTTCTCCCGCCTAGCCAAAGCTAATGGTGTCAGTTACAAAATAAACACGCCTACCGTTACTGGGTTGCCACTAAGTCTTCCAATCTCTAAGTGTCTCTGATTGTGTTTGAATTGATTTGCGTATTGAAAAGTCTTTGAAAAACCCTTTGGTTTTTTAAAGGTATTTGAATAGTCTTGGAATTCGTTTTACTGGCAGCCTAGGTTATGTTTTAACAAAGTGTCGTATACAACAAATTTTTCAGCAATCTGTTTTTGTTTTACCATAGAATTTATAATGCTTCCTTTTTTAATCCAATTTACAACACGTCGACTGATCAAATTTTAGGTCTTCGAAAATCTACAACTTTTCCTTGAAAAGAGTTTAAATTTCATTCATTAAAACGTGTGACCTGCATTCGAACCGTTATTTCTCCCGCCGAACCAAGCTAATGGTGTCAGTTACAAAATAAACACGCCCGTCGTTATAGAATTGCCACAAAGTCTTTGGATCTTCAAGTGTCTGTGCTTGTCTTCATTTGATTTGCGTATTGAAAATGCTTAAAAAACCCTATGTTTTTACAAAAGTCTTTCAATTGTCGTTAAATTTGTTTTTCTTGCAGCCTAAGAAATGTGCTTAAAAGTGCAGTTATAGTAAAACCAATTTCTAAACATGTTGGAATTTTGTTTTAAAATTTATAGTGTTTCGTTTCTTAATTAAATTAAAAAATCACGTCGAATGATCCGATTTTAGGTCATCAAAAACTTTTACCTTTCATTTAAAAATAGTTTGAATTTCTTTCATTAAAACGTGTGACCTGTATTCGAACCTATCAGTTACAAAATAAACACGCCTACCGTTACAGGGTTGCCACTAAGTCTTCGTATGTCTAAGTGTCTGGGCTTGTCTTTCATTTGATTTGCGTATTGAAAAGTCTATAAAAAAAAACATGTTTGTTCCAAGTATTTGAAAAGTTTTTGGATTTATTTGATTTGCAGCTTGCGTTATGCGTTTGACCATAGAATTGATGATGTTTCCTTTTAAAATTACATTAAAAACATGTCGAAAGATCCAACTTTAGGTCTTCAGAAGCCTATAACTTTTCCTTTAAAAACATTTGAATTTATTTTATTAAAAAGTGAAACAACCCTGCATTCCACCCGTTATTTGTCGCCCCCCGCGCCAAGCCAATGGTTCCAGTTTCACAATAAACACGCCCTAAATGTCTTTGATTGTATTTTGAATTGATTTACAACTGAAACGTATTTATAAAAAAACTTATGTTTTTTCAAGTGTTGAAATATTATTTTTATCCTACTTGTAGCCTAACTTAAGTTATTATGTGCTGGGAAAATTCCGTAGCAAAACAAAACAAGTTTTTATTGGTTTAACCATATAAATTATACTGTTTCGTTATTGAATTGAGTTCGAAAAACGGTGTGTGATCCATTTTTAGGTCTTTAAAAGCCCTTTTGGGAAAAGTCTTGTTGGTATATGAAAATATGTGGCAACCCTAATCCGCAAACGGTCGTAATTTTTCGCGCCGAGCCAAGCTAATGGTGTCACTTACACAATAAACACTCCCGCCTTTAGTTAAATTGTGGCTACCATTGTCCATCGTGTCTTGAATCTCTGTGACCAGCGCCGCTGCCACTTCTCCATAATTGTCAACGTCTGACCTACTTGACACCAGGCTCTTTTTCTCACGTTTACCGCCACTTTCACAAACCGACTTTTTCTCTATTTTTCTGGTGGATTTGAAACCACTTGAAACTACTGCGGCCGCCGCGTGGGAGTTTAATCCTACTAGAATCGGTAACCGCATTTCTTTTACTACGTCCTAATACAACCTGTAGTTCAGGTGTAGTACTTCTGCCGTTTTTTCTCTTGTATACTTGGATGACATATAAGTTCTGCACGTGAGCTATCCTAACCTCGTTTATCGCGTAAGTCAAAAATCCACTGCTATGTAGAATTTGTAACCTGTTTGAACATACAATGAAAGCCTTTGCATATTCACCGAATCTGTCGATCAATGATGCAAGCAGAGCAGACTAGAAAAACAACTAGCCTGCAGTGAGGTTCGAACTCACGACCTCCGGTCAAGCCGGGACAGCAGTCGCTCTACCAACTGAGCTATGCAGGCTCAGAGAGGAGCGAGTCGAGAAACAACCATACGCCAATGCTTGCTCACTCTGTTAGTACAAGCAACTTTATATTGATGGGGATCCACAGTAGAACTGTTTGAACATACAATGAAAGATACACACACATGTGTTTAACATTATGGTTGTTTCTTGACTCCCTTCTCTCTTAGTCTGTGCAGCTCAATTTTATTGAGCGACGGTCCTTGTATGCCGGAGGTTATGAGTTCGAACCTTACCGCAGGCTAGTTGTTTTTCTATCCTGCCATGCTTGCATCATAGATCAACCAACTTGGTTAGTCTGCGATGGCTTCCGGTGTACTGTTCGAACATTCAAAGAATTTAATTCGAAGTTTATTTAATATGATTTGGTATTGACTAATTTTATTCCTAATTCCTGTCTCTAAATTTTAACCACACTACATTTTCAAGTCTCGCATTAAAATTATTTACCGTTTAAAAAGATAATATTGTCTTTTTTTTGTCTTCTTAAAAAATGGACCGCCAAAGCTTGGCTGTTGGTTTACGCTTGTCAAAAAAGACCTTAAGAAGCTCTAAATCTAATGTATCGGTATCGCTAGGGTTAAATTGCATTTGGCCTTTATCTTGCCAACCCTCATTTTGTAGGCCCTACCTTTTTTTTCGGCGATGTAAGCAAAAGTACTGGCCCGCCAACCCTGAGCTCAATTAGAAAAAATCGCCCCCCCTTAAAAATATTTTTGAAAGTCAACCTCTTCTCTTTGCCACTAGGTGCTGATGGTGAGCAACAACCTCCTCCGTAAGATTCCTCCGACGATTGGGAAGCTCACCAACCTCCAGTGTCTCGATCTGGAGGAAAACCACCTCGAGTCCCTGCCTCCAGAGATTGAGCATCTAACCCAGGTGAGGAGCAATTTTTAAGTTTTAGCTTTCCCCTGTACCCCAACTGGGCGCGAAAATATCACACGTGTGCTAGGACTCGGTATTGTATAGTTGGATTCCGCACGAGTTTCGTTATTGGTTTGTTACCTTATTTGGATGAATAAAACTAAGTTCTTATTAAGGATGCCTTATAATATCGTATTGAGCATCTAACGCAGGTCAGGGGGAGTTTGATTTTATCTTCACTCGAGTCCCACTTGTTACCCGGGCATAAAAAAGCAACACTTGCACTGGGACTAGGTATCCTACTTAGATTCTACACAAGTATCAGTTTTGTTACCTTACTGATGAAAAAGCTAAGTTTCTGTCCGACAATATAATATCGTATTGAGCATTTAACGCAGGTCAGGGGGAGTTTGATTTTATCTTCACTCGAGTCCCACTTGTTACCCGGGCATAAAAAAGCAACACGTGCACTGGGACTAGGTATCCTACTTAGATTCTACACAAGTGTAAGTTTTGTTGCCTTATTGATGAAAAAGCTAAGTTTCTTATTAGGAATGTCCGACAATATAATGTCGGATTGGGCATCTAACGCAGGTCAGGATAAATTTTAATTTTTACCCCCCACTTGGGTATTTTAACAGATGATTACAATAAACGCTAAATGAGTACTAGGGATGTCCGACAATATAATATCGTATTGGGCATCTTACGCAGGTGAGGGGTAGTTTTATTTTATCTTCACTTGGAGTTCGCTTTTTACCAAATTACAATGAAAGATTTATGAGTACAAGGGGTGTGGTAATATCGGGTTGAAGCCGATACCGGTTGAAAGTGTTTGTATCGTCACTCGTCCGATATCAGGCTGGTATCGGTGCCGATCCGATACCAAATTATGGGAATTTCAGCCATGATTACCTAAAAAGGTAAATTTGACAAAAAAATATCGTTTCATAACTAGACTCTAAAGCAAATTTGACCCGAAAAGCTGAACAAAAAAAACGTTAGAGCATTTCAATTTCATGTAGTTTGCTTGTATGAGCATGCTGATGAAGTTTGAAATCCGATCGCCAAACGTTTTGTCAAAATTATCGGGTATCGGCATTAGTATTAAATGCCAAGTATTGGACATTCGAGTAGCCTTAATGACCTTAACCCTCCATTAATACTCGGTTTTTGTATGAGTACCTCAAATTACGATGCTTTGTACGGATTTTACCTGTTATTTTGCATCTTACAAGTTCAACACGAGTATTTGGTCGGGAAACCCTGGCTCTCAAAATGAGTACAAGGCTCTGTAATGCCACAATACTAACTGGAGTAGTCCTAGGGGTCACTTTTTGGAACTCCAGTAGCAGCTGCTTTTCTTAATTTGAAAGGGTATTTAACCTAGTAAAGACTATTCCATTTTTATGAATTTACCATTCTTCATATTTAGGCCTTTTTAATTAGAAGAAATAGAACCAAACATATTTTACATATTGATTAATTCAAGAACATCTCCTTTGCGTTTTTTGCCGATCTGGATACTAGCATTCAATTTTTGTCAGTTTCTTGCCATTCTTAATACCCAGGAAGTATACTAATGTATTTGTTGGGTATTACCTAAAATTGATTATCAACGTTCGTGTCTGCGCCAGACTTTCATCCAGACTATTTTGTCAGTCAACTCCCGAATTACCACGAAACGTATCAACTACAACACAAAAGCTGTCTAGCCCGCTAATCTGCCATGGTTCAACTCCTGAACCTCGATAAACAGATAGTTATCGACCTGCCGTGGTAAATCGCTGTCATAATTATCGTACTACTAAATAGGGATGTCCGATAATATCGGATCGGAACCGATACCCGATCCAAGTGGTAGTATCGGTCATCGTCCGATACTAGGGTGGTATCGCTGCCTACCGATACCATATGAATTGCATCTATTGTACCTTGGAAGGTGAACTTATCAAAAAATATTAGGTTAACATCTGTGTTACTAATTTTTTTATCGCGAAGGCAATTTTTTGTCTAATAAAATATAGAAAAAATTGCCCCAAAATTAATATTTAACCACTATACTTATCTTTGGCGTTTTGCTGTTTATTAAAAGCGCCAAAAGCAAAAAAAAAAAACATATAAGACGACAAAACTAATACAAAAGTTGTCACAAAATTCATTTCTTCTAGTCTCTTACCATCTGACAACTTCGAATTTCATTTTACAATTTTAGTTATAACGTAAACCTGCACGATCCGGAACCTAAACATAAATATTCTGAATTTCTAACAATCCTTTCTTCTTTGTTTTTCAGCTGCGCAAGCTCAAGCTCCAGGGCAACCGACTCACGGTGCTTCCCCGCGGCCTGGGCCACCTGGCCAACTTGACCGTGCTCGCGGTGGGGGAGAACCAGGTGCAGAACCTGCCCATTGAGATCGGTGAGTTGATGTGTGTGAATGTTGTTCAATCTTTGTTGGTAGTCGTACTTGTCTTATTCAAAAACTGAAAACAAGTGGCAATGTCGACAGAATGTCTTTCACCGTTGACGAGCTTTCGCACAACCGTGCTTTATAAGGTTTTCAGTTTTTATGCATTTTTGTGCAATCTACAATCTCGTTATTCAGATATCGGTTTTGGAATAATACATCGGGTGTCACTAATGTTAATAAAAACGTTTTTTTCGTTTTGAAAGCATTTCAAAAAAACACTCGTCAGCAAATAGCACATAACAAATCAAAAATTAATAGGATTAGCAGAATACAAAACGGCCACGAGCTAGGAGCATCCTTAAATATAAAAATCACACGCAAAAAATCTTGCAAATTTATGCAAAAATAAACATAACGTATACAAAACAACAGCCAGTATTAAATTCAGGCCATCCAAGCACAAACAATCCACAATAACTCATAAGGTTAAAAAATGCGTTTTTGTCCACAAAAATAGGCGTTTTTTTTCATTTTTCCCTGAATAATATTTCATGCCCATGCCTAAAAGGCTGTTTTTTTTAAACACGGCTGCCAAATTGACGCCACTCGAGTACAAACAACCCACACCTAACTCATATTTGTTTTTACAGGGAACCTCCAAAGCCTTGAAGAGCTCTATCTGAACGACAACCCGCTCCAGGTGTTACCCTTCGAGCTAGCGCTATGCACCAAACTGGCTCTCATGTCCGTAGAAGACTGCCCCCTCACCCAGATACCCCAGCTGGCGGTCGAGGGGGGTCCCAGCACCATAATGCAGTATTTGAGGGTGCAAGGCCCCTACAGAACGATGGTGTAGCCTCCTGTTTAAGGGGACATCCCCTTGTGGAACCCCTACTACCAAAGAGTACAGTTAAACCGTGCGTAAATGCTTCCACTTAAAGCCACAAGCGTTTTGTTTTCATTTAGCCGTTCAGTGCAGTAGAAAAATGGCAGCAAACGTTTATGCTGGCTCGCCAAGAGAGCTTTTCCACCAATAAAAGCATTTAGATTTAAATCAGTAGGAAGTTGACATGTAAATGACCCATCATCTTTAGAAACAAAAATGAATTGATGTAGCGACTAAACTTAGAAAATTTGCAGTAACGCACAATAACCTTCGTTAAAAACGCCTATCTTACACAGTCGACTAATACCGTTGTTGTTTTCATTTTAACGAACCTATACTTTAACCCGTAGTTGTTGTAACTTTATTACCATTGCTTCTCGAATTCCAAAACCTTCCTTTTTCAGTGTTTCTCTTAAATGTCGTCTGCACTAGCATTGTTTGTTTTTTTCGATCAACTATCACATAAATGGATTGATATTAATTATTACCTTCACTATCGAACACAAAATACCCAGGCGTCGAAATCTTTTGCACCGTATAGAAAGTGACGTCACTTTACAAGCTGTGACATCACTTTGACCCCCTGAAATGTTATTTTTTTTTTAACGATCCCCCTCCCGGTTCTCCGCCCTTTTAATCGCATTAGTTTTTAACCTCGCTTTTCGCTTTTTTCGTAGTAATTATTAATAATTCTCGCGTCGCTTTTTTGTCAGCTTTTTTTCTTTCCTGAACTTCGGACGCAGTCATGCGAGACCGCCTATAGTTGTATGTGTGTTATAATATTTTTTTTTTGCTTAAAATTTAAAACCGGACGTTTAAATTTGCAGCTGTAACATTTGTTCTACATGAACAAGTCCGACTAAACAGATGAAATAACACATAATGGAATTGTCGGGCGGTTTTTTTCACGATTTGCTAAAGTTACGCAAAACAGTCGAAATTATAAATGACAAAACGCACCTTATCATTAAAAAATCACTAAAAACAAACGAACAAAGACTAATTTTTCCATTTAAACTGTAAATTAAAATTAAAAAAAAGACGGTTTTAATGTTTGGAGGAATCTCTTTTTGTAAAAGTGAAAATTTTCGGGCCACGTTTAATATTAAACATGTAAAAAAATCAATACGAAATAAAGTTAAAACCTGCTTTCATTCTTATCTAATTCTATAACGATACACCCGAATGTGTAAATGAACTTATAACGTATTTAGCAATAACACTTTTCGTCTGATTTACAACTTAACGTTAGTCACATCTTCTTCGTGAATCATTATCAACACACAAAGAAAACAGATGACGCGAGCGCTATATTCATACAGTCACGGAAGCCACTTCCATTAATCCAGCCCAAGCACTTTAGTCTTGGTATTTCCAAAGCTCCCAGTATGAAATTGAATACGTTTCGTATTCGTGGGCAACGTTGGCACTAAATTTAACCTCGCTTGTAATCAGTTTTACGTGGAAATCCGCCAGGGGTCACTAAACTACGGCCCACGGGTCAGAACCGGCCTTCCGGGTAAATTAATCTGGCCCGCGGTATATTTCCTTAATGAGTAAACAGATGAAGTGTTGTCGGATGCTATTCAAACTAAATTTAAATTAAATTCTAAACTGTACGATCATTATTGAGGTTGACTACAGTTTTTATTGCGTATTGATTGTTGTTAAAGTTCGACAAGAAAATTTAAATCCGGCCCGCGATGGCCAGACAGTCATCCGGCCCTTCATGAAAATTGTTTGATGACCCCTGGCCAATATGTTAAGAAACCAGCGACGTTTTTACTATAAATGCGCTTTGGCGCCACCGCGTGCACAAATTTGCGAGTATCGTTTACCGCCGGGTGGCGTTTTAAGTGGGATACCAATAAACTCGTCCGTACTCGTTATATAGTACAAGCGAAATAGTTTCAAGTATTTGTTAAACCGTGGTTGGTCTTGAGTAGCCATATTTGTCCCAAGTACATCATTTTTGCATAAGTACACGCGACACTGGCTGAAGAAAGCTTCTATTAAGAATCGCCATTTTTTTCGCTATTTCAAACAGTGCTTACCGTTTAACCTCCCGTTTTTTCCATCCTACCCGACTCTTTTTTTCTAAAACTCGTAAAAAATCTACCGCGTAACTTGATATGTTTTAATCTGTGTTGTAAAGACAACGCAAAACCATTTCAACAAGTCAAAGCCTTGTAAACAACACTCTAAATTTAAGAGTATCAAAGCCCATACAGAACTATCATCTCTTATACATCTGTCGATAATTAATAAAGAGTTATTCAAAACGTTTAAAATGTACCTACTTCTGTACGGGCTTTGATTTGATATTTCTTGCTACTACAACCTCCAACCATTATGCTTCCAAAACTCTAATTTTAGTATTTTGGTCACATATATTTAAACCAAATTCGCAATAGTTTTGTTTTGATGAGTTCTATAATATGTTACACCTCTAAATCGATAAATTAAGCCGCATGTGCTATCCAAACGATTTTTATGGCCTATATTTTGGTCGGAACTTTTTATTTCTTGGATGCGGTGCTTTTTTGCAGCTGCAAAACTATTGTATCAGTGACAAAATCTTGTTTTGGTGGCTGATCATGATAGCATCAACTATTATTATCAACAAATCATCCTAAAAAATATGTTTTTTTGGACGGTTCGTTTAATATTTTTCCATTGGCTTTGTTTTGTTCAAAAATGTGTTTTACGTTTATAAATTGTTTTGAAACAATATTTTTATAATACCTTAACACACCTAATACCATAATTTATTTCTCAGCACCTTCGAAATTAGCAGTGTTACATCACAACGCTGTCTTTATGACGTCACCAAAACTTACCGTCGCTTTTTTTTCTTAATCACGCTTTTCTCACCACTTTCGAAACCAAAAAGCTATGTTTCTCCTGTTTAACCCGCAAGTTCCAAAGTCGCCGCCGAATCGTGACGCGCCCGATGAGGTCACTCTCTCCTACGTCAGCATATGCGCTGTGTTACGTCACAATGCACTACTTTTCGCTTTATCTCGAGATCTTGTTTTTGTTTGAATCGGAGTCTGTCCAACCCTCGCTATGCTTAATGATGCCGCCTTTTTCCCGCCCTCTCTCTCTTTTCTTTTGCCTTTTACGCGTTTTAAGCCTGCCCTCTCTTTTTTCCGTGAGCCCGTTCGCGTGTTTTAATAAATAAAGAATAAATAATTGAGAGTAAGCATACGTTGTTTTTTTACTCAGCAGCAAAACCACTTAAATATAGTCAATCAATTCAAAGACATTTAGGTCTTAAAATGTCTTTGGATTGATTTTCATATAGAAGAGTCTTTAAAACCCCGAAGTCTTATAATATGTGTTAGATATTTTCCAACAATCTTTGAAATATGTGTTAGATAATTGTGGTTGAAAAACATTTGTTCAACTCTTTTTTATTGTGTTAACCATGACATTTATATTGTTTTGTTTTCAAGTTATCTAAAAAAAACGTCAAGCGATCTAATTTCAGGTCATTAAAAGGCTACGAATTTATTTTTAAAGTCTTTGAACTTTTTTCTTAAAACTGTGAGGCAACCATGAAAATGCACTTCGGCAAAATCATCAAGAGAAGCGTCCACAGTCGCAACTGAGAGCAATTGTTTCAGAACAATCGCCCCCATTGTCTTGGCTTCCTGGTTTTCATCAAGGAAGTCAAATGCCTCGGCAAACTGTTTATCATAACTGAAACTCTGCTGAAGTATACGACAGTGCATTGTATATATTGGATGGTGGTATTGCTGGTTAAACTTTTCCTGACTTAGGCTATAGCACAAGTTATTAGTCAAGTTATACGAGACCTCCTTACCCTGTACTTTAACAACCTAAAATTCAAAGTTTAAACCTGCAGGGTTGATAGATGTCCATCTGTCATTGACACAAGACAGACTAAAACGCAGATGTTAATAAACGAAGACTGGATCGCCAAGTTATCTAGAAAAAATTAGTTGTCCATTGTTTAGTTAAACTGAATTTAACCGTTGGTTTCAAACCTTAATTCTAAATTACTCGGTAGGCCTACATTGAAAGCCATTGCAGTATTAGTAATACGTAAGCCGCAATCGTTGGTCAAAAAGCAGCCTCAGAAGGGCTAGATCGCAGTTGTTTAACAGTCTGTAGATGTAATTTTTTGTTCGTTTTTAATTAATGGTCGATCGTTTCGAATCCTTATGTAAAACTAAAATTAACAATTGTTTTCAAACCTTAAATCTAAATTATTTTATAGATTTCAATTTTTAATAAACCGTTCTTAACGTATTGTAATTTCCAGATAGTTGCTTAACATTTAACAAGTTTTAAAATTTATTTCGAAATTCGTCCGAATAAAGAAATGGAGGGAACACTGGGTGAAGATTGGAGTTTGAGGAACATATTTCGGCGCCTTACTTGTCGAAAGCGTAAGTTCTGCTGGTTCTGCTTTCGTTTCAGACTGTGTCTATTTTATCAAGCTGACCTGCCAAAGTTTGTTTTTATAGTGTAGAATTGTGGATCTCCAAAAAGTTATTGGGGTTAAAGTTTATCTAAACACTAAGTAACATAGCTCTTTTTGGTGATAATGATTGCAATAAAAAGGGACCATTATGGTGTTATTGTTAAGCATCTGTATCCAGTAAACTGAAGTTGGTTTAACATTAATATAATACAGGGTTTCTGAACCTAGGGGTCGCGGCCCCAAATTGTGTCGCCGTATGATTCGGTTGGGTCGCCGACTATAGTGGCGCATATCGTTAAATTCATTGAGATTGGTTATGGAAAAAAACTGCAAAATTTATAAAAAATGGGGAAGCAATACGAAGTTATTACCGATATTTGTTAAATTTGAACTTATTACTGCTACTGATTTAGTTCTTCTTTGTCACTCTAAGCTGAAAAAAACTTCAGTGAAGACAATTGGTTCACAGCAAGGTTTTTCCAAAATTTAAGAAACACTCGGAAGCATAACGAAGACATGTCTCATACTAATTAAACTCTAACTTATGATTGCTATTGCTTATTTGTGTTGTGTTCACTTATTAAACGTTCAGTAAGGAATTAGGTCGCCAAAGCTTCACCGTTAAACTTAAGTAGTGTTTGCATGCAAAAATCGTTCGAGAAACACTGATATTATACATCTATTTATTAATAAAAAAAAATGAAAAACATGTGCCTAAAACGGTGAATTTTATAGTTTTAATTACCTTATTTTTTTAGAAGTAAAGTTTTCTAATACCCTTTCCAGAGCAAATAAAATGCCGTTCGTCCTTCTGCCTATACTTTATCCAATTTACCTTTTGTGTGCAGCCATTCGAAAGCGCAAGAAACCCAACGTGGGTGGATTTCTGCCCACGGGACGACTTGTGCCCTTCAAGCAATACGTGCAGATGATGGGGGAGACCCCTGATCTGCTGGAAGCAAGACCACCAGGATGGGATGAAAATAAAGAAGAGAGGAGAATAAATAAGAAGATGAGGTGGGAAGTATCTTCTGTTTTGAGATTTCTGTCATTGTCTCTGTTTTGCTTCCTTCTCTCTCTCTATTTTTCTCTTTCTCTCTCTATCCCTCTCTGCCTTTCTCTCCCACGCCATTTTCTCCCTCTCTCGTTGTCTTGTTTGTTCTATTTTCATTCGTTCTCTTTCTTTTTTTCTTTCTTTCTTTGTTGTCTCGCTCTCTCGCTCTCTTTTTTCGCTTTTACTCTATTCTTGGCTCTCTTGTACTCTCTCTTTTGTTATTTTCCTTTTTTAATCTCCAATCATGTATGGAAACAATAGTTTTTTATTGTAGAGTTTATTCGATTGGAGTTTTAAATTCTGTCACGTACTGGTAGCTCCACAATAACATTAACAACGATGTTATAAGTGATTCTATGCTATTATTTTACAGGTGACTATTTATTGTTTTGGTGGTAAATTTAGTGTACTTGTAAAATAAATAAAAAATGCACCGCCTTGTTCTTAGATTTACTCTCTCAATCGGTGAATCTCAATCTTTTAAGGCTTGTGGCACCCCTCAAGGATAATAAATAGATTTTCGGCACCCCGACTTGAATTTTCGAGTACCGGTATTTACTGAAATGTCACTATAAATGGAGCAAACACAATTAACTTAAAACAGGAAAATCTCTTTTGATATAATGGGGTATAATCGATATAATGGGCTCTAAGCTTACCAATTGAGCAATTCTTAAAATTCCCAAAATACCTCGACACCCTTGAGCATTAAAAATTGCACATTAGGGCACCCTTTTTTAAATGTATATACTTAACCAACATTTTTCTATTATTTTCAGGCGCACTCTTTCATGCTCGATTGCCTTTGCTTCTCTCGCCATGTTCCTTTTTTCTTACGGTTACAATCAGATCTCTCTCATGCAAGACCACCTTCATGAAAGCCAGTTCTTCATGCAGATCAAGTACATGCCAGACCCTTCAAACACCTACGGGCACGTCCAGCTGTGTGCTAAATACGGGTAGGTTATTGTACAATTAAAAATATTGTAAACGCGCATGTCAAAGATAATGTGGCTTAAAATCGTCAGCAATTTTTTTTTTTTTTTTTTTTTTTTCAGCACATAATAATTATATAAGCTTTTTATTTTGAGCTTTTATCACCTGATTGACCCGTTCTTTTTGTCGACAATTTTTTAAAACGCTTTTAACTGTATTGTACCTTATCCTAAATTGTGAGCCTCTTTTGTCAGTCTTGCCCAATACCTAAGGACATAATTAAATCAAAGCAATAAGTTTTTGTAATCTTCGGTGATCGTTCTATCAATTAGTGATCGTTCCACAATTAACTATAAATTAGTGATAAGTAGGGCCCGCAAAAGTCAATAAAGTTAAAAAATTTTAAGGGCCTCGTATGTCCACGAATCAAAGAATAAAGTTGTTTTTAGCACCTAGGGGACTGTTTCTAAGAATTTTATAGGTAAAAATAAAGTTAAAATTTACAATGAAGCTAAAATTTTTTAATAAAGTCAAAATTTGTCAAATTATGTTTTTTGACAAAGTTTTTGTGTTTCTTGAGAGTAATTTTTGTAAAAATCGTCGTGGAAGCATTGTAAATCAGGAACTGTGACACAGCTAAACCATATTAACCCATAAAAGCAGGAAAATGTCACAATTCCCACCTGGATCAGCAGTAACTTTTATCGCAAATTGCCAATTTTTTTATTTATTGTTATGTATTTCAATAATTCTTATAAAACACTTTATCTTCATAAACGTAGTCTTTTCGAAGATCAACAGTTTGGATTTTAGTAACAGCCTACTGACATTCTGTAATACAAAAATGCCTAAGCAAGCTAAATCTATCGCCAAAAAAACCGACGCACTTTTTATAATCAATAAAACATACCTTGACTTTGCGACAAAATGTTACGTTTGGGTCTGAAATCGACAAAATATTAAGTTTTTGAGTAACTGGCATCAATTCTAGGAAGAACTGTGGCCTCTAGAAACAAGCAATTTCGTTAGGTTAAAATAAAGTTAGAATTTAATAAAAATAAAGTTAAAAAAAATTTTTTTTAGGTTAAAACAAAAATGGCCCTAGTGATAAGCAAAATCGGCCTTCAATAATATTACCTTTTTAATAAATCGACAATGAAATTTAAGCTACCTAAAACTCGGCGGTTATGAAGTGCAAGGTAGTTAATCATATTCTAGATAAAGATATCAACTCACAAAGTCTGTTAAACCGAGAGCATTCCTTTTCTAAATGCGCCCGTCACACCCTGTTCCCTTTGCTTACAAACTTCCTGAATTAGTTCTACACCACCGGAATTTAGGCAACTGAATCCCTGTTTTATATATATATATATAAATGGATCTTTGTTATATATCAACCTGAAAAGTGTTAGGGGAATCAGGTGGCACTATATAACGACAAGTGATCACCTGATGGAAAAGGGTTGTAGGAAGCAGGGTTTGTGAAACGTTTTTAATACAATTTGTCTTTATATAGATTCCGTACTTTGTCGCAAACGATTGGTAAAAATAAGACTGTTGTTAGACGACTATTGTATGTTCTCCAGCCTTGCAGCAGTGACGGCCATGTTCGCTCCCTACCTGATGCGAATCTACAAGGACAAGTGGATATTGTTCGTCACAATCAGCTGCTTCTCTACCTTTATATCGCTCGGCTTTCTCGACGCCAAATACACAATCATGCCAAGTAAGTGTAATGTTAGGCACATTTACGTTTTAAAGTTAAAGGGCAATTCAATTTACTAACTTTAAGTACAAAGAGATAAGTACTTTAAAAGTAAAAAAAAATCACGGTGAGATGTGTTTTATATCAAAATTAGGGTGTATCTTTATAGAACCAAAACCATCGGCGGCAGGTTTTAGCCAGTCGGTCACTGCTCCGCTGATGCGTATATTAACAAGTAAAACTCATACAGTTAAAAACATGAGTAAAAACAGGATCAGACGTTTTGTTTAAAAGGAAAATATATTTCGCCAAGTGGCATCATCAGTCTTTTCTGGATTCTATTTGAATAAGGAAGTGATGATGCCACTTGGCGAAATATATTTTCCTTTTAAACAAAACGCCTGATCCTGTTTTTACTCATGTTTTTAACTATGAGTTTTCCTTGTTTTTATATCAAAAACGGTACCAACTTCCCAAACGTCAACGCGCCCGACGTTAGACTGTGCTAATTGTTTTTCTATGCCCCACGTTTTTTTCCGCAGGTGGATTCTTGGCTGGTCTAGCTACGATCCCACTATTCACGACCTTCAGTATGTACATGGTCAACATCACTCAGAGGCTTGGAGACTTGAACCAGAAGAGGCCTTACAACGGTAGGTTCAATAGATTGCCTTGTATATGTACAATCCAGATCAAGTTTGCTTTTAATAAATACATCGACTTTTGCATTTATTCTTGATACAACACGTTGATACAACAATTATAAGCTACTATACGTGAAAGTCGTACAGAGGTTCATCTGTGTTGAAATACACCGCCTAAACTTACAAGATAAACTGAAAAAATTCTGCCTAGCCGCTGTTAATCTAATGCTGTCAATTGTATATTGAAATATAATCTAAAAGAAATGACCATTACATAAAGTTTCTAACCGTGACAAAATACGTTGCTACCCTCACCCGCAAAAAAAACATCTCAACAGTTTTAACTAAATTCGTAATTGAAAAACACCAACTTACTACGAAGGGCTGAAAAATTAAAAACAAAAACGGCCCTGATGGCAAGTCGGTGACTCTACCAAACTACCTTGTTGTTACAGGCACCCAGGGCAACTGGCTTCTGGTCAGGTTCAACACTTTTGTTTTCTTCGCTTGGTATTTCGGTTTCGCTTGCGCCTCCGGAACATCAGCCGTCGTCTTCCACGGGGTACTCGTGCGGAACGAATCGTGTGAGTGACGTAGTATGTCTCCCGGTATCAGACTTTGCAATTTTAGGGCTTGCAATTTAGTGTTTTTGGTTATTATTTTTCCATGAAGAATTGTGTTTATTAAAGTTAATTTTGAAAAAAGTGTAAATCGAAAATTGGTGACCATTCCAATGTATAAACGCGTCCATTTTATACAATGTTACTATATTTTTATAGTTTTTAAACAGTGTAATATTTTTGTAGAAATTAAATATGTGTGTAATACAATCTACAGTCGTAATAAATAGTGTAACTTAACAAACACGTTAGACTTTTATCTCAATATCACGAGATTAATAAATCCGAATACCTAGTTGATTATTAAGCAGAATGCCAGTCAGTGTATAAATACGTTTTGTTTTCCCCTTGCATACAAACAAGCGACTCTCTCTTTGTTGAATTAACAAAAATACAGCAGCACCAGACAATCTTTGAACTTTTAATACCCATATGAAAAAATGCAAAAGTGCAAGTGTAAATGTAAAAAATAAAAATGTTTTAAGTTCCGCTATAGGTTATACGCAGTCAGAACAGGTTGAAAACATCTGATCCAGCCAAGCGCTTCTTGACTGTATTTTTTTGTGGAGTTCATTTCCTTTTAATCAATGAGTATTATGGTGCTTGCTGTAGACGTGCACTTCCACAAGTTGCAGTGTGGTGCCAAGTACTGTGATCGTCCCTGGCCCAACTGGTGGGACGTTCTCATGCAGCAAGACGAGATACCTCAGATCGACAACTATGCCTTTGCTAACATGTGAGTGAGTCCGTGGTGTATGTAGGCCCAATTTTGGAGTATTGCGAATCATTGTGGGTTAGTTTTTCTCACCACTGCAATGCACTGGTATCCAAACTTTCAAAATAATGCATGGTAGACTTATGAATCACGGTCCCCATAATGAAAAGGAAACCAAGTTAAATCAAATAATTGTATATCTCTTACTTAAGAAATTCATAAATCTAGTACCTACATTTTCTTTAGTGCAAACTTCTAAAAGAATTTAAGCCATTTAAAAACAGTAACTTAAGTTAAAGTCGGGCTTAGTCTTATTTTTACAACATATTAGGGTACTCTAATGACTATTTTCGTAAAAATTACATTTACTTTTATTCTTATTGTTCAGAGCTATAACTCCCTATAATATCAGAAACTCAAGTCAACAATATAATTTTCGCCAAAGCAAGCGCCCACTTATAGTTTAGTCAAATCGTTTCAAATAGCGAATTTTATCCACCAAAAAGTCAAACTTATTAACCTAATTCTCCCTTTTCCAGAGCGAACGCCTGCTGCGGTATCATCGCCACTGCAATCGTGCTTTTCTTCTGCGTTGAAGGTCAGACCGAAAAGACGTTTTCCAGCCTCAAGGAAGAAAAAGGATTCGAGCTCAATTTTAAGCTTGGTTGGCGAGCCTTGTTCAGCTGGAACCGAACTATTCTTGCACCCATCTTCATTTTTACCGGATGGTCCATGGACTTCGTAGCCTACTCTTATACAAGGGTGATAAGGATATATTTAATTGATACATATAATCGGAGCCCATACTAAATGTAACGTTGTAGTATCGGTATTCATCTGATACGAAGGTGTACGCGATATTGATCCTTTACCAGCAATTGAAGGCGTTCAATCATTTCGTGGGACTGATTCGAAACGTTTTATACACAAAATGTTGATTTATAATTAGTCAGAACTGAAGGCAACTTGAATGCTAAAACCTGCGCCAATTTTATCTACATACCGTGTTTGCATGGCCTTTCAATGTCCTAGCCTTACCATTTAACGTGTTTAACTAAACTAGGAAATAATTGTGAAATCAATAGACGATGGTACCATCTGCCAATTTTTCGTTTTTAGAATTAAATCGCAAATTATAAATCAGATCTCACAACAGAATAGGATCATTTAGATATAGTTTGTCTCATATTCAATGTACATTTTCAAATCAACACACTTGCAAACGTAAATGTAATTGTGTTCTCGTTCCTGTCAAACAATGTTTAGTTACTGAAGTTATAGTATTTGGATTTAGAATGTAAGAATAAACTTGTGTATTTTATTGAAGAACGGTCAGATATGGGTTATATTTTTAACGTTTAAAGGTTAAACTTTGAATAATTTACGAAGTACTGTTGGTTGGGTTCGAACCAAAGTATAAATTGTTTTCCATGTTATACTTGCAGGCCTTCATAATTTGCTCCATAGACAGCTGGATGATGTTCATCAGTCTGGCATCCTTCGGTCTTTGCGCTGCAATGGTGGCTGGTCTGGGCCCTTGGATTGCAATCACCCAAGGGGGAACACGAGCGCTTATGATTATGGGAGGTATGTCAACACTTTGCACATGCCTATTATTGTCATGATATCTATTCCTTTATCATATGCATGCACTTTAGTTCGAAGCCTATAGTGGCAAACTTTTATCGGGATGTCAGAGTGTAGGTTTTAACTGTTAACTCTACAATGTTTAGATTAAATATAAAACAATTACAGTATGCTTCAGCCTTTCAATTTCCTATTTTCTGGTAAATATGTTATCAGGATGAATTGGTAGCCCGAGGAGAACAATTAAATCAATCTGTTTCAAATGAATCTAAATCACATCGCTAAAGTCGTATCGTAAGTTCAGTATGAGGTAACTTTTATTAACTGCAAGGAACTTAAAATAACTGAAAAAAAACTTCAACACACCAGTAACGGGAAACGGAAAGAAACTTAAAAACAACAGAAAATATCGAAAAACATTTTTTTCGATATCTAATTGGCATTGGCGAACAGACAAAGATCATTTAATTATAACTCTAATTTATTTGTTATATAAATTAAATTATAGGTTTATTTAAAGCAGCCTTTTCCCTGCAGTGTGCTGCCACGGCGCAAGCCTTCTCTTCTTGATGTTTTGGCAACCGGTGGCAAGCATCATCGGCTACAAGTTTCCACATGCTGAACCCCAGAACTGGGAGTGGGTCGCCTATAACCTCGTACCCGGGGTGTGGGGGGTCGGGGCAGCAGCCCTGCACGTCGCCATCAACCGTAAGTATGTCCAATAACATCGAATTGGATTTGTTTTTTATGAGAAACGATTTAGTACCAAGTTGCATTCAATAAGACGTAACGTATACACACAATATATTAAGTACACGTACGTATTAAAGCGTCTTCTAAAATACGATGTCTATTTACTTGACCTATTTGGCCTTGCTATATTCATATGCAATTCGAAATAAAATGCATACGAAAATCATAATTTTTTTTCATAAAATAAATTAGTATAACAAATGAACTCCTAAAGACATAAGACGAAAAAAACACAAAAACGGCCAAAGATAATGATTGTATCTTGACAAAATTATCTTGATACTATATTTTCCTTACAGCCTGAAAAGATATTTTTTGTCAAGCAATATTAGTTTGTTAAGTCTAGTTGTGACTACAAAAGCAATTTATGGCTAAATATCAAATGATAAAGTATTCAGAATTTTGTCCTAGTTAAGTTTTAGTCAAAAAATTTCTCGATTTGTTTTATGAATTTAAACACAAAATTTTTAAACGATTTATCTTTTTGCCAGTGTAAATGGCGTTTACCATGAGATCGAATAGGCTTAGATGGATTTTACTATAATCTTTTTATAATGCATACTCAAAATCGGCATGAGTGAGTATCGGCCTACATGATTTCTAATACGCGTATTTTCAATATCGATTACCATTATATTGTCCTACCAAAATAAATGTTTCCGTCAATGTTTCTGTCTTTCACAATTTTTATGTTTTGATGCAGCGTGGTCCACGGCCCGCGAACTGATAGTCAGCTTTGTTTCAATTTTCATAACTACCGTAACTGAACAAAGGTATACATTCCATAAAGTTAGTATATATGCCATAGACTATGTATAATTTGCCAGCAATAAGCCTAAGAATCGCAATTTTAAATCATTGGCCCGCAAGATAAAGAAAACCGTGTTTTTGGTCCGCGATGAAAAGAAGTTGGACCACCCTGTTTGATGTATACCTTATTCCTTTCCTTTATGCAAATATTAATCATTTTTCCAAATTATCTTTATTCTTCTGTTGTTATATTTGGCCTCCAATTTATTCCTGCTCAATTTAAAAAAATAAACATAAAAAAAAAAATATTTCTGCTCATGTTTTTTTCGGCATAATATTTAAGAGTAAAACTTAATCAGTTTTTACTTTAACATCCTGTTCAACAGTTAAGATCGAGTTTGAGTATCGAGACACCGACGAGATGCTGCAAATGTTCACCCTCTTCTACCACTGGAGGGCGGTAGGGGTCGTGATCGGTTACGTCACAAGAAGCACAGCAACTTGCACCTACGTGAGTGTGATCGTGATATGTGAGTGTGATCGTGATACATGAGTGTGATCGTGATATGTGAGTGTGATCGTGATACATGAGTGTGATCGTGATACGTGAGTGTAATCGTGATACGTGAGTGTAATCGTGATACGTAAGTGTGATCGTGATATGTGAGTGTGATCGTGATACATGAGTGTGATCGTGATACGTGAGTGTAATCGTGATACGTGAGTGTAATCGTGATATGTGAGTGTGATCGTGATACATGAGTGTGATCGTGATACGTGAGTGTGATCGTGATACGTGAGTGTGATCGTGATACATGAGTGTAATCGTGATACGTGAGTGTAATCGTGATACGTGAGTGTGATCGTGATATGTGAGTGTGATCGTGATACGTGAGTGTGATCGTGATACGTGAGTGTAATCGTGATACGTGAGTGTAATCGTGATACGTGAGTGTGATCGTGATACGTGAGTGTAATCGTGATACGTGAGTGTAATCGTGATACGTGAGTGTAATCGTGATACGTGAGTGTAATCGTGATACGTGAGTGTAATCGTGATACGTGAGTGTGATCGTGATATGTGAGTGTGATCGTGATACGTGAGTGTGATCGTGATACGTGAGTGTAATCGTGATACGTGAGTGTAATCGTGATACGTGAGTGTGATCGTGATATGTGAGTGTGATCGTGATACGTGAGTGTGATCGTGATACGTGAGTGTAATCGTGATACGTGAGTGTAATCGTGATACGTAAGTGTGATCGTGATACGTGAGTGTGATCGTGATACGTGAGTGTGATCGTGATACGTGAGTGTGATCGTGATACGTGAGTGTGATCGTGATACGTGAGTGTGATCGTGATACGTGAGTGTGATCGTGATATGAAAACATTGTATATCACGAGGGTGTTTATCTTAAACGGCTGGAATATGTAAAATATTTTGAAAAGGACTTCAGCCTTAAGACCGAAATAAGAACAACATCAACGTTCGGAATAAAACACAGTTCATAATAAGACCAAAAGAGGACTAATACCTTATAGTCGTCATAACGTCTAAATCGGAATAAGTCTTAAATCCGTCGGAATAAGACCTAAATGGTCAGATTCGGGCCAATGTAACATCTTACCTAACCCCAAAACCCTAATACATCACTAATAGTTTTAACCGTAACCCAATGTTAAACCCCTACCAGTACCCCACATATATTTTACTTCAGTAGAACTGTTTTAATTTTTTTCAGGCAAAAATCTACGGATTGTTCGCCAATTTGCTTATAGCTGTTCCTATGTATCTTTGGTACGAAAGCAGAAGATTAAAGCAACCCAATGCTGTGACGGTAAACTTCTTGCTTAACGTATTTTAACCTTAGACAATGCCCTTTTTGTTGTTAAAATTCCCTGTGGTGCTCTGCTGAAAGTAAACGTTGCACACCGTCTGCAAATTTCGTGTACAGTCTAGCAGAATTTCATTGGTGAACTGTGCTGGTTTTGCGGGCATTTTGACTAATATCAGGCATAACACCTTGATCATGCCTTGCATTAAGCGCAATGAAGCGAAATGTTATAGTTAAATCAAAAGTCACGGATCCCAAAATTTGAAATAACACATTAAAATTCTCTGTTTGAAAAAAACAACGAAAATTCTCAGATTTCATGAACTAGTCTAACCCATGCTATAGCCAAGCCAAAATTGTACAAAGAAAACTGTACCGCGGGCCCCGTACTAACGATAATGTGACAATTGTAACATGTATGTCATGCCGTACAGAACAGGAGATATCAGCAATTAGGAATAAATAATACCAACAACCTAAAAGGCCAGGTTAGAAAAAACCCACTATCAATATATTATTGTTGAAATCGTGCAATAAAGAAGCACGAGCGAACGCAGTTGAACCGAAGTACCAAACTGAAAAATGTTACGACACCTTGAACCGTATCCAAATCTTATTCACTTATTCACGCCTGCATGGCTAAATGACAAATTCCAATAAACGTCGTACCAAATTCTTATTGATGACATCATGTAATCCAGTGGTCTTAAACCTGTTAAATAGGCGACCCTAATTTAAATAAAATAGAATGAGCATTTATATTGCGACCCCATTCAATATTTCAATTAATATTGGAACAAAGTAACATTAGGAAATAAGCGTAAACTATACACAAAAACAGGAATTTTATGTAAAACATGCACTCAGACACGGTTATTAGTGTGGCTTCATTGTAAAGCAGAGGTTCTCAAACTGGGGTCCATGGACCCCTTGGGGTTCTGTGAACTAGTTTTAGGGGGTTCATGAAGGCCTAATTAAAATATTAGTGTATATTTTAAAAGTTACCATATTCTCAAAGAAAACAGTTTAATTAATAATAAAACGGATTTGCACTGTAGGTCTATGTATTTAGACTCCATTTCACTTTCACATTTTTGGACCGAAATCAGCAGATTTATTAAATTCATTTGTATTGTGACGTCATTTTTGAATTATTTTCCCACCGTGGTCCACGCAAGGCCAAAAAATATTTTAGGGGTCCGCGGTAAAAAAGTTTAAGAACCCCTGTTGTAAAGGAAACGAAATAAATAAATCACACTAAGAAAGTAGGAATATGATGAGTTATGGCTACCCCAGAAAAATTTCAAGCGACCCCACTTGTGGTCGCGACCCAGGGGCTAGAGACCACTGATTTATCACATGTCTGAACTAAACCTTAAAGCAACCTTCCGAAAATTGTTATTACATCTCCAACCGCATTCAAATCTTATTCACGCCTGGTCCAACCCATTTTGTCACTTTTTCGTCCTCAGATGGAAAATGTGAGAGTGGTGAGATTTGTCCCCAACCCGAATCCGGACGACATGGCGAACGAGTCGGACGTGGAGGAGGAAGGAACATCCACCTCTGAAGAGGAGGGAGAGGAGCAGGGAGGAGCAGACGGAGCGCCCAAGAGGAAAAAGGTGAGAGTGGCAAGGTTTCCAAGTACAAGTAGATGCTATTGCCGAAATCAATTGGCCTAATTAGGACTTTGTCTGACCTGTGTGGATTGAAGTGTGATACTCTACCGCAGGGGTTCTTTTCGTACCGCGGAGAGTAAAACACGTGATTATTAGGTGGAATTAAGTAGTGTTTTATAGTTATGGCAACTGTGTCGGATTTAGAGGAAATCCCCGCGTATCAGTAGCTACATGAAGGAGTTTTGATGTCATACCAATTTAGCTTTCCAATTTATTAATTTTAATCTACAGTTTTTTCGATTTTTTACATCTCAGCATATAAGATGGCTAACGCACTCTCGTTTCAATTATTAACCCTAATGAGGTCAGCTGGTATCTGCTGCCGAAACGTCGGTTTATACTTCGTTCACACCAGAAGAGCGATTTCTATCTATTGTTACCTTTTTAATGTGTATAGTATTTAGATTAATAGATATGGAACAGCGTTTAAATCGAGAAATATGGAAAAGAAACTGCTGAAGTGGCCACAGCTAAAAATCAGTTTTTTTTTCTCTAAACTTTTTTTAATTTGTCGATTTACTTCGCTGCCTTTTTCCTACCTTGTATTCGTGGCATTTTTGAATTTCTTTATACTTTCTACAATTTTCGCAGCTGGTTCGTTACAAGCGGAAGCCCCCGCCCAACAACCCCCTCATGGGTCAGGCCTGGCGGACCCCCTATTTCCCCCCTGACCTAGAAATACCCCGCAAGTACATCACCCCCGATGGGAACATCATGATCATGCCAAAGCACTGCAAGCCACCCTTCGAAGTTCAAGTAATAATCATGCTTGTTTGTTTCTTTTTAAGGAGTTAAGAGCAAATTCGGAATCAAAGTTTATTCATTGGGCTTCATGGTTTCATGGTATTGGACGTTTGTTAAAAAAAGATAAAATCATTTGGAATTTTGGAACGAAGGTTAACAGTATGTAGAGATCAGGAAATAATATTTTAAAAACTTTCTGCAATAAGTTGGTTGACCAACTGAAAAAAAGAAACACGACATTTTCCTCCTATATTATTTTCAAATCTCAACCAGAGCATTTCAGAATGAAAGTAATTTAACGTATGTGAACCTCCTTTATCTTTATTGCTAATATGTGTTGTGTATATGTGTATGTTATGTGCTTGCGTGCATGCGTTGCGTGTGTCTCCGTGCAGTGGAAACTGCAAATTGCTTGCAGAGATTAAATCCCGTCCTCGTTTTCAAAATCCTATTGGTAAAAAAACATAATTACAAAAGATGTAAATGTTTTTATCAAAAACGGTGGATTTTCGCCTTTTGTGCTACCAGGAAATTTGCGAAGTCACTGGGGTTGCGTGGTAATACAGACACAACGGCAAAGTGGACTGTTTCGGTGGTTAGGTGACGACTGGTAATGCAACTGGGAGTTGCTGTCGTTGGGGTCAATGTGTGGGACTCGGGGGCTTGAGGTCCATAAAAGTGGGGCGAGCCGCGACGTCAGATAGCGCTGTAGGCTAAGCGGACTCCTACGTCTGTGTAACTTTAAATGTGAGTTTAAAATGTGTGAAAAAAATAAAAACAACTTTAAATGTGAAAAAAAAACTTTAAATGCGCAACAAACAACAACAAAAACTTTAAATGTGAGTTGCCTCCTCATGCTAATCCGTCTTGGATGATTTCAGCTTCTCACTTGCTCTTCCTCTCGCGAAGGACTCGTTCGACTCGAACGTCCTCCGGGACACGGACCTGGAGCGCGTCTCCAAGGCGGCCAGGAAGGTCAAATACCAGCTGGGCTTCGGAGGAGAACCGCTCTTCTTCGAGGTGGAGGAACTCCTAAACGATCCCAGGGACGCGATCCCAACAAAGTTCGACGCAAGAGGAGAGGTGATTTGAGCTACTGATAAAAATGGCTGGACTTGACTAGGACTTAATATATCATGGACTGGGACTTGACTTGTATTTATTGTAATTGATTTAGGACTTGGCTTGCAGTTTTTTGTAAATGACTTTTATGACCTGGACTTAATATACCAATGACTTGGACTGGGATTTGACTTGTATTTTTTCGTAAATGACCTGACTTGACTTGGACTTAATATAAAAATGACTTGGACTGGGACTTGACTTGCAATTTTTCGTAAATGACTTTTATGACCTGGACTTAATATATCAATGACTTGGACTGGGATTTGACTTTTTTTTTTGTAAATGACCTGACTTGACTTGGACTTAATATAACAAAGTTCGACGCTAGAGGAGAGGTGATAAAATGACCAGAATTGACTTGGACTTAATATAACAAAGCTCGACGCAAGGAAAGAGGTGATAAAATGACTTGACTTGACTTGGAATTAGTATATTAATGAATTCGACTGGAACTTGTAATTTTTCGTTGATGACTTGACTTAAACAGGACTTAATCCAAACCTGCACTTTTATGTCGGCCTACAACTTATAGCAACGTCAAACTCGCATATAGTTGCACATTAGGCACTAGTTTGACCGTAAACACGAGCTTACTTAAGGTATCTTGTTTCATAGCGTAATGTCATGACTAAAATTTATGACGTCCCCTTTGAGAATTATCATACCTCTTCAGAACCAATATCCTTGGTATACCCAGGCTTGCTTTGAGTTGCCTACTTGCGACCAATCTGCACATAATGCCGTGGGAACATAAGCTGGTAGACTTGGTCAACCCTGCTCTAAATTGACAAGTTTTCCGTTCGTCAGGTAATCCCAGGAATGGAAGACGAGCCGGATTTCCCGGAAGAACATTTGGCCAGCAACCCACGTCATCACATCCAGGAGAGGTTCGAGCTGGCACTGGAGGCGCTCAAGAGGAAAAGAGAGGATGACGCGGCGAACCTCGAGGAAAACGATGCAAGATTACATTTCCATAGGGATGTCAGCACAACTGACGAGGAGGCGCATTTGCTGAGTTACTGATCTTTTTTAAAACAAAATGGACGCCGATTTGAGAATATCCCCTTCTGTTTTATTAGCATTGGCACGTCAAGTAAAATTTTTAAATTGCATTTAATCTGTAGAATGCGGATGAATTGGAATTTTACATTGTTTTTTGTGATACTACTGTGCTTAGAGTTAATTTGCCAATGTCCACTTATGTTGCTGAATATGTGTTGTTTAATTGTTGTACGATCAGTTTATCCAGACGTTCATCATTTCTGTAATTTTTCCTTAAGTAACCGTTGTATAATCCATATTAAATATATGTTTCATCGTTGTACGATCAATTCAATTATTGTACTTATATTATTCCTGTAATTTTTCCCTTAGTAACTGTTGTAAAATTCATCTTTTGTATAAGTATCATCGTTATATGACCAATTCGTTTATTTGTACTTTAAATCTGTACTTTTTCTAATTAACCGTTGTATAAATGTTCTTTAATTTAGGTTTCACCGTTGTATGATCAGTTCATTTTTGCAAGTAACCGTTCATGCATCATAACTAGGGCGAATATTGTTTGACCTAAAAAATAGGAAATTTTGACCTGAAAAATTAAAATTTTGACAAATTTTGACCTGAAAATAATTCATTTTGACAAAATTTTGACCTGTTAGAAATACATTGATTTAAATGAGCTAGGCGACATTAATCACGCGTTTTTTATACCGTATATTGCTCTAATAAAGATATAAAACGGTTAAAATGACTTTGAACGCAAATCAAAACTAATTTTTTTTGATAAAATTGAACGATAAATTTCAAAGCAACTAAACGACGAATTTCAAAAAGCTGACTATATATTTTTTTTAATTTTGAAAACGATTTACGTGCATTTTTATTTGATTTTGACTTTACAAATTTTTGACAAATTTTGGCCTCGTGTGTAAATTTTGACAAAATTTTGACTTTTTTTGACAAGTCAAAAAATATTCGCCCTAATCATAACCAACTTAAAACGTATCATAAACAGATCAAATCCCGTGACAAAATATTGTTACGCATGAGTTGCGTTACGTCATGACATTTAATCTTCGCGATGAAGGGGATTTTCGTAACTTCTGGACTTTGAGCTTCTTTGTGACTGTCTATTCTTATTTGTGTTTGTATTTGTCATCATTTTAATAAAACCGGAGCAAAAATGATATTCACCAGGTGGGAAGATAAATGTTGTGCTACTCGCAGTAATAAATGTTTCAAGGTGTTATTGCATTTAAGACTAAATTGTCAAAATTTAAGATCTTATTAGAAGCGTTACGATTAAACATTTACAGAAATAATCAATTTTTTTGGCAATACAAATGATAGAACTTTTATGTGTGTACTGTACGTTTATATGTCACCACTTTAGCCAATATATCAATCAATCAATTACATTGGGTAAATAGAAAGAAAATTGAAACAACAATAAGATCACAGTGGACTTTGGTCATTTCGTACAAAGGTCAATTTACGGCATTGTTCAAGATTTTCTTGCGTTTTGTAATGATCAAACACTCATAATTTACGACTCTGCTATAAGTTATGGCAGTAGATCATTCAATTATCACCAAACAAAAACTTATGTCATTTAGTATACATGAATACATTAAATCGCAAAGCCAAAAAGGCCGAGTAGTCGACATGTCGATTTACTCGACCTTTTTGCTTAAAATTCATTATTAATATAAAAATAAAAAACTTAACTTGAAAAACGGCCAATTTTCCACAGGTTCATCCGGACCGCCTGGTGGATTACTGACGTCATTATAGGGCGGCGCAACATGCTTCCTTCCAGCTTCTACGAGACGTTAGGGGCCGCGGGTTCGAATCCCAGTGAAGCAGCTTACGATTCCTACGACTACGAGGCTTCTTCTAGCGGTGACCTTGGCGCCTACTGGTTCAAGGTCAGAGGGGGAAGTCCCGGAAGTTTCGTGAAAGGTTTCGACTTCGATCCCGGGATGATGTGACGCGAAAAGTGAGTGTTTTTCGATAGTTCTGTTTCGATACCCGATATTATCGGACATATTGTTTTTTTGATGGATAAAATTTTATTTTTTGGTAGATAAGGGTGTTAAGTTGCAAAAATCGATAAATCATCTCAACTTCGCTTGGCTCAGTACATAAGAGAACCGAATATAAAATACATTGGCGGAGTCCAAGAAAAAGATTGCAAATGAAAAAAATTGCAATGAAAAAGATTTGCAATGACTAACTAATTTAATTTAATATGACTGATGTGTTAATTATTGGAAAGTAATTCGATTTATTGGTCGATTTCGTTTATTAGCCGTATTTGTTATGAACATGGAGAAGTAAATCAGGTGAAAACGATTAAATACAATTCTATGTATAGTTTATAAGCAGGGGGACACGACGGTTGAGAGCTTATCAAAGGGGGTCACGAAGCTTAAAAGTTTGAGAACCACTGCTTTATAGCCAGTGGCAAAAGTGACCGTTTAAGGGAAATAGTTTTTCAGGTACGTCGTCAAATCAGGGGTCACCAAAACACAAGCAAATTGGCCGTTCACCAAAACCTAGACCTTTAGAGCAGGCCACAGCAATAGCGACCGGTTTAACGAGACCGAAATACAAAATATTTCTTCGCGTATTTATAACTGCAACACATACCTCTAGGCCAGTCAGCATGTCATGGCACCTCAGCCGAGATCTCGGCTGTGTAGCGCCAAATTTTGAGGCGTGCAATCAAGGTTTCACGCATACCAACTAAACCTTTTTCTGGAATGAAAGTGTGCAAATTACTAATTGAGATGTGCACACAAACTGCTTTTAAAACAATCTCGGGTGTGTGAACCTACCACGGAATGCAGACTTGCCTCTACTCCAGGGATGTACAATAATGTCGGAGGTATAGTGTCGGTACTCGTCCAATACTAGGGCGGTATTCAAACCGATGCAGCCATGATTTTTAATCTAATCCAGCGATTTCTACTTTGAAAATCAAATTGATCAAATAACTGGAAAAGGACTTTGTTTCAGGAAAGAGTTGGGGTGAAAAAATGGATAAAAAGAAGTTATAATTGGTTTTATGCAATAAAAAGCTTATTTAATTGTAATGGTTGGTATTGTAAAGAGTCTATTAGGCCTATAATCGAAATTTATTGTTTCTTCACAGTTACAACCATTTAAGAAACATACATCAATGCAGGCATTTTTACATTACCTACGACATACGTTCAAACAAACTTAACTTTCAGACGATTAACGCATCCAAATTTTGTAGAAAGTCTTGGCTTTTGGCGCAGATGTGCCTATTGCAGTTTCACATATTTTGTCGACTTTTTTCATCTAGGTTTGTTGTTTTGTTAGCGGAATACATTGAATTAATAAATAAAAACGTAGAATACTTCGTGTTTTTTGCTGGGAAGGAATTAACAGCTTGTGCTTGTAAGGGAGGAATATGAAAAAAAAAACTTTGAGAACGGATGTTCAACCCAATTAGATTTTATCTAAGCCAGGGTTCTTATACTTTCCTAACGTGTGGGAATAACTTTTGTTAGATAACGCCATAAATTGACGTCATAAAACCAGTAGACTTATCAAACCAGCTGTTTCAGGTCCAAAAAATGTGAAACTGAAACGGAGTCTAAATACATTCAAGGAGACTCCAAAACGTTTTTTCTGTTAAACCCTGTTTTTCAAATATACATCAAAATTTCAATTAAGCCTTAGTGGACCCCTTAAACTATTCTACGTACCCCAACGGGTCCACAGACACAAGATTAGGAACCCCTAGTGTAAGCTTTAAACCCACATGGTAGACAGGGACAT
This sequence comes from Ascidiella aspersa, assembly GCF_963924565.1. Classification (NCBI taxonomy): domain Eukaryota; kingdom Metazoa; phylum Chordata; class Ascidiacea; order Phlebobranchia; family Ascidiidae; genus Ascidiella; species Ascidiella aspersa. The sequence goes on along the minus strand of NC_139448.1, from coordinate 5,271,347 downwards.
CAAAAAGTCACTTGCGGCCATAAAAGGTTGAGAAACCGCTGCTGTAAGGCGAGAGAGTGCCGCGTGAGGTTTGCGGCAACGTAGTCGGGTTGCAACTGCGGAATCAGCGGCTGACCTACACTGCACGGGGATGCGGTCGCTCTGAAGAATGGGCCACTGTTGATGCCGACAACGCGTTGATACAGTAGCCACTTTTTTCATATTGCGGGTATTTTGGGTATCTAAAAAATAAATGCAGTTGCAGACAGGAGTGAATTTTTTGGGAGGGGGGTCGTAAAGATTAAATTCAACCAATTTAATAAAAGTATCATCAACGAAAATGGAAAATTAGGTCGTTATGAAACCTGTACATGTTCACAAAATACTACTTGCGTTTGTATGGACTTGGTTATTTGCTTCCTTAAATTACGTCTGGTATTGTTCATTCTCAATAAATTAACTTTGTATCTTTCCGCCCGGACTAACTTTCTTATACTTAGGTAGATAGGTAATTAGGTAGGTAGACTTTTTTCGCAATTTTATTCAATAGTAAAAAATGAGCTTTGACATGAACGTGCGGCTAACAGAGCGAGATACCCATACAAAATAGTGACCTTCGGTGTGCCTTTTACTCTACTATTCTACTACAATATTAAACAACTTGTAATGATGTTGATTTATTTAAGTATTATTTTGTGTATCACGCTTTTGGCGTTGACAAAACTGGTGACAAAATATTAATTATATCTACGACCTGAGACCTGCGTTTGAATTCTGGTAATCAAACTAAAGGTTTAAAGATTATGCTGCTCACCAACTTCTTTATAACAAGCGAATTTGGCCCGCGGCGTGCATAAGCTATGCAAGTATGGATTAAACAATTGCGTTAAGCCAATCTCTGACTTTGAAATTGATTTTAGAGAAACTATGGAGCCTTCAAAATTCATTTATCTTCGAGCTTATTGTCGGTTTGAATCCTGCTTATCTCAAAAAGTAGAAATATTCTAAACTGCAGTTATCATGCAGGCAGGAATTGTTTGCACAAACCCTTTGTATATGTCTGCCTTTGGATGTCAAATGCGGTTTTTGGATGGATTAAATCAGCCAAGTTGCGGGTAGCCAGATGCAGGAAGTGCGTTTATAAAAGCCACAGGCGCGCTTGGCGGTGAATGTGTAATGTTGCTGATGGGAAGTGGTTTGGTGCGTTGTGGCAATAACTGTCAATCAGTAGCCTGATTGTGAAATAGTATATGTATATGTGGTTGATAACAAAATATGTGACTAGCCGTGGTATATATATCTGTGACTTTCCTTATTGTCAATATGATCAGTGCCAATGAGATATACTTCTTGGTTAACGTTCACTGACAAGTGTATCAGGTTGATCAACGTGTGAATGAGTGTTGTATAAGGCAGGGCATTGTTAGTTGAGCGTTCTATTTTTTTAACACTGTTTTATTTCTTAATTCAAAATTTGCATATTTTAATTTTGTTCCAAATGTTATTCAGCAAAAATGGCGACCTCGGATGACAATGTGAAAACTTGGCTAACTGAAAGGCAAAAATACTTTATAAGAGATTGCCAACTATTTTGTTTGGAGTTTAACTTTTAACGTGTTTTAGGGTTTCTAATGACAATTGGGTGGTTAAAACGCGCTACACTTGGCAAGCGAAATCGCGTCTTAAGCGAGCGCAATTCTTTAAATAAGGAGACTCGTTTTTAGGTCTGGGAGAAAATGAGAGTCATTTAAATTATGATTATTGCGACGATTCTCGTGCTTTCCCGCTCAAATTACTCCGTTTCTCCCTTGCAACGAAAACATTCTTCGAATGGACAAACCAATCCAAAAATAATTACAGATTATAATATACTTCGAATTTAATAAAAAATTAAGTAGGTTGGGAAACAGTTATATTGTTTTTGCGTTTGGCAACAACTTTTATAGAATTTATAAGTTTGTTGAATTCCCATGACGTCAATGAAAAGACAGGATGCCCTGTTGAGTGGCACGTAAGCAGTGATTAGGCAATCTGTCGCGTCTTTTCGAGGACTAACGGAGAAAAAGGAGTGAAGAAACAAAACAGTGTGCTTCGGCGGAGCCTATAAAGTCACTTCTACATTTAATAAGTTGGGCACTTTGCGCACTAATTTTCGGCTCCTGTGCAAAATTTTGGAAATCTGCGCAGGTGGTAAAAATTAGAGGGAATACTGGTCAGGAGTGATTATTTACAGCGCAACATAAAATTGGAAAAATATATATACAGAGTTGTATTGTTGTAGCTATGGTTTCGAACATGGTGTTAGCTAAGTGTTTGTGCTGGAAAGATATTCTTTTACATTTGTCACATTAGTGCAGCAATTTCAGTGCAGTTTAGATTGTTTCATATCAATTTATGTGATTAATTAACGTGTTTAAGGCCAAACTTCTATTATTTTCGTTTAGTTTAGTTAAAAAGCAAGCTTTATCATTTACCAATTATTACCTTTTGCAACTTGTTTACAAATAAAATAGGAGACGACTGCTCACTTTTAATTTGCGTAGCGCAAGGTTTATACTAAAAAGCATATTTCATTTATTTACTTTTTAAATAATTTTTTCGAACAATATTTAATATGTTTGTTACGAGAAGTTACGCAACACAAAATTCAGAAATTGTCACGCCATATTGATGTTGTACACATTGTTGACTTTTAGTTGTGGAACATCCCTTACCATTATAAGCCGATTAAACCTCTGATTTGCACATGCACAGTTTTAGACAAGATATTGCACGCTATAAGTTGATAAAATGCAGTTTCAAATGTTTATTTGGTTTGTGCGGTGCTTGCATTGTGCGTTGGAGCTAAAGCACGGTGTGCCCTAGATCAGTTCGAATGCAGCACGCCAGATGGGAAGTGTATCAACCAAACTGATGTTTGCGATGGGTGGAATAGTTGTTCCGATATCAGCGATGAGAACAACTGCTCAACTTGCAAACCAGGAGCGAAGATGTGCGATGATGGGAGGCAATGTGTTCGCGCAAGTTGGTGGTGCGATGGGTGGAATAATTGCTACGATTTGAGCGATGAAACGAACTGTATAACTTGCAAACCAGGAGCGAAGATGTGCGACGATGGGAGCGTGTGTGTTCACTTAAGCCTGTGGTGCGATGCCTGGAATAATTGTGACGATTGGAGCGATGAAACGAACTGTACAACTTGCAAACCAGGAGCGAAGATCTGCGTTGATGGGAGTGGGTGTGTTCGCGAAAGTTGGTGGTGCGATGGGATATTGAATTGTTACGATTGGAGCGATGAGAAGAACTGCACAACTTGCAAACCAGAAGCGAAGATGTGCGATGATGGGAGGCAGTGTATTCACGCAAGTATGTGGTGCAACGAGAAAAAACGATTGTGACGATAAAAGTGATGAGATAAACTGCAGCAGTTGTGGAAGTGGTTTGGCACATTGCAACGATGGTCTTCATTGTGTTGGTGAATGGGACATATGTAATGGTGGTTGGCCTGGTTGCTTGGACGGTAGCGACGAATGGTTTTGCAGAGCTTGTCAGCAACAAGTGGCTGACGGTAAGATCCAGTGCGTCGGACGAAAGGAGCCTTGCGATGATCGAAATGTGTATGTAGATAATAAGTGGGTTACGGTCACGCATTGTTCAAACGAGACAAGCAAATCCAAGTTTGAAGCTATTCATAACACCACGACTTGCCGCCAACTTATGGGGCCGTGTGAAGGCCGGAGAGACAGGGTTTGTGGGAATGGACAGTGGGTTTGTGAGGAGGGAACGCACACAAGTTTGTCACGATGCAGTAATGGTAATCTCATTCCCACCCATGAATTTTGCGAAAACAAAATTCTTTGCAATGATGATGAAATCAAAGCCGGGCTTGGTTTTAAATGTTCAGGAACAGGCAGAACAGGAATTTGTGTTTTACCCCAAATAAACATCTACGACGATGAACCTCAGTGTGCTGATAAGTTAGATATTTGTTTTGTTGATGGACAATTTGTTTGCTTCTTGTGTTTGGACAAACGACTGGTTGTTTCACAACAACAAGTTTGCAACGGAGTTCCAGACTGTTATGATCTTTCCGATGAATGTTTGTGTGAAAACCAAAAAGTTTGTCATAATATCTTGGGCGATGCTAGAGACACTTGCCCTCCAAACCAAATGCATTGCCGAAATGCAACGGACTGCGTGGATATCGACAAGGTGCTTTGTAACTTAGAAGTCAGTTGTGTAGGAAAATCCAACACGAAATATTGCGGACTAGCTCAGGATGATGGTAAAGTAGATGACATATATTGCCGACACGCCTACAATTCACACCCAACACGAGCCACTAAATGCGATGGTAGACCTGAATGTTGGGACATGGAAGATGAATGCAATGGTTGTGAGCCTCGGCCAAAGTTCTGCGATGTGGATTGCACGCGAAACAGAGCCACTGTAGAAATGGCATGTAAGGGAAAGAAGTGGTCATCATGGTGTGATGAACGTGGATTGTGCCCCAAGCGCCACGATTGCGTCAGCGGAACACTCACCAGCATCGATGTGAACAACCTTTGTGACGGAACAATAGACTGCGACGACGGATCGGACGAGAACACGACGCGATGCAGGAAAACAAGGTTTTACTGTCGCAATGGAAAGCCCCTATCGGTCGACATCAACCTGGTTGAAGATGGATTTCCTCAATGTTCGGACGGAAGTGACGAATGCCCGCCCATAAGTAAGCGAGGTACCACTTTCTCAAATCAAAAGGAAATGATCGCCAACCCTGTTTACAGAGCCTTCTTTTGGTTAATGGGGTTGGTGGCTGGCATCGGGAATTTAGCGGTTGTCGTTATTACTATAAGGGACATCATAAATAAAAATAACGCAGATAACTTTACAAAAAGCACCTACATATTTTTGCTTAGTTTGGCATCGGCTGACTTTTTCATGGGGATTTATCTTATTGCAATAAGCATAAAGGGTTTAAAGTTTTCGGGAGATTATTGCTCGTATGACGCATTTTGGCGTACTAGTAATTCTTGTTGCATTCTAGGGGTGTTGTGTGTTATTGCCACCTTGGCCTCTTCGGGTACTATGGTTGTCATCACAGCGTTTAGACTTGCAACAGTTTACAAGCCATTTATCACTAGAACCATGAAGTTAAAGGGGATTTACATTTCATGTGCCTGTGTTTGGCTGTTTGCATTTCTATTTTCACTTTTGCCTTTATTCGATTACAGTTCAGGATATTTTGTTTCTCATGTTTGGTTTTCAAGTAGATTTTTTAAAACTAATCAAGTCCCTAAACAAAAGATGGTTGATTTAGCGAATAACGTAGTAAAACCACATACCATGACGCCATTTCATTGGCATAACGTCACTAAGCTAATGAGCAAAACCTTCCCAAATCAACCGATAAAAGGAATATTTGGTTATTATGGTGAAACTAGTGTTTGCATTCCCCGACTCTTCGCTTCAGGAAATGACGCTTCTTGGCAATATTCTGTGTTTCTGATCACACTCAATTTTCTGCTGTTCATTTTCATGATTGTGGCTTACATACTTATTTACATACGAAGTAACAAAATGGCTAAATCTAGAAACAAGCAACCCAACAGCGAAATGCAAAAACGTATTTCTCGCTTGCTTATCACTGACTTCTGTTGCTGGATCCCAATGTGTGTGTGCGGTTACTTGGCTGTTTCTGGTGTTAAACTTTCCAAAGATGTTTATCTCATTAGTGCTGGCATTTTGCTTCCCATTAACAGTGCATTGAACCCCTTGCTTTACTCCACATTGATAGACAGATGCACTGCTCGATTGAAGACACTTCAAAAACGTAAGATTACTGCCTTACGTAGAAATAAAGAAGGCAATGTTACACCAGAAATTCAACTTTAAATCCAGAAATACAAAATGTATAGTAATTATTGGTCATTTGAATTAGAAAAAAAACTATATAAACACACCTCAGTTTAACAAATTACCCCTCACATACTTTTCGGATCTGAAAATCTTCATGTTATTGTGCGACAGACATAATTACCATCGTTTTTTTGTTTCTGTTTATCAGTGAGCTTGTAAATATTGTCATTTAAATTGTATCATCAAGTTGTACCTTTATATTCAATATGTGTGATGTGCTCATTTCAATATAACCGTATAACGTTTTAAATCTTGTGATTCTTTACAGACATACCAATAGAAAAATATAAGTTCATTCAATGGCTGGCATGCCTTGTGTTAAGAATAGGAAAAATCTACCTCAGTTTAAATACATGAGTCGTAAGAATTTGAACTATTTCTTGGCGCCCTTGAACGTTAAAAACGGCACCCGGATTGGAAACCATTCAACTAGACAGTGATCGATTTTAAGCTTGCTTTTATCTATATAAGTCATATTTAGCCTGCTCCACGACGTAGCCTAATACTTACAGTATAACGTGGGTTCCCTGACCTTGATTTAGTTGCTGAAAACACTGGGGTCGAAACAATCCAATTTCAATTAATCAAAAAAAAAAACGGCGATAGTAGAATTTTGTTAGCGTATTTTATCGTTGATACACTTCTAGCCTTAATTTATTTATAATCCCCATCCTATGTTTACGTTAAAATAAACGGTTGCCATTCAGCATCCCTTTAAGTTCTCTAAAGTTGGTAAACTTAGCCTAAGTAGGCAAGGAAACTGAGTCACAAGAATGAAGAAATGCGCACTGTATGTAAGTTCGACATTTTAAACTACCAGTGTTGTAAACAAGTCATTGCGACACTGCTATCAACTGTTAAATTCTTCAAGTTACGAGATAACTTGAGTTCTCTCTCATGATAATAATCTTCAATCAATTACGCAGTTGATTCTAAACTTACAAATTCCACCTTAAGCATCAAACACTTGTCCTTGGAATCTGCAAATTGCTTCCGGGATGAGGGGCATTCAATTGTCACAATACCGCCTTTTGGCGTCAAAACGTCAATTTTTCGCTTCCAACTTTCGTTAGGACGCAATAACGACATATCGAATGTGTGTAACTATCGCATGTTGGCAAAAAGTTATTTATTACTGTGTGTAATTGCTGCCCTTAAGGAGTAGTTTTTTTGCAAATTTAACACAGCAAGATGTTTTAAATATTGCGACTGCACCAAAATTAGGACGAACTTCCAGGAATAAATATATTTAAAAGTCTGAGATCGTGGGTTCAAATCTCAACACAGTATAGTTTTTTGGCTTTATTAAGCTAACGCCCCTTGCAGAAAGATACCAGAACATTTTAATTTTCTTTTTAGTCATTTAATAATTTTTGCAAAACAAAAACAAAACGTTTTAATCCACATTCCCTTTGAAATAAACAAATTATATAAATTTGCAAAAGTGTTATTACTGCCAACTGAGAGCAAGTCTAAAAACGTGCTTTAAAAGAAACTTCCTTAAAACAAGTAAGCTAAACCTTGAATATATCTTTCTTAGCTTATAATAAGGAATTGTCGTTTAATTTTTTTTTTTGTAAAATCAAACTGAACCGCGACATTTTATTTTCGAATTTGGCTGCCTTTAAAAAATTAGAGCACCCGAGACTAAAGTAAACTTTAAGTTTTATCTAATACATGCCCTAATAGCCTATTGGTTAGCTTCTAAATTTATAGCTCTACTTAATTTCCAATTAAATACTTTCTTTTTTTGTTTTTTCTTTTTAATGTTGGCTTAAGAAAACGTATGGGGATAAATTTTTGTAATGTGACAAAAAATAAATTGGGATGAAAGTACGTTTGTAAAAAGAGTCAGAACACGGCGTCCCTTGTTTTTATTTATTACGTCATAGCGATCCCCAATCGAATCGGAAGTGGGAATCCATTATGACGTCTGATGATTTAATGCAGGCGACCTGGTATTGTAAAAGTTAAGTTTAATAACTAACGTTATTACTATGCTCAAACAAGAAACAAGACATAACTGAAACGTTCAAAGGTATTCTTTTTGGGTTGTTATGGCCCGTTTACACTACAGCTGCACTGAGCTGCGCTGGGCGTAATTTGCATTTAAATTCTATTGTGGCGAGCGTTTAACGCCTTGCTAAAATCAAGCCCCGTGCAGCAGCTGCAGCTAGCTTAAAAATACGCTTTGGAGCGATTTTCACGCTTTGCTAAACTCAAGCCCCGTGCAGCTATAGAAACACGTTACGTTTGGAGCGATTTTTATGCCCAGCGCAGCTCACTGCAGCTGTAGTGAAAACAATTCCACGTCTCAGCTTCGCTGAGTGCAGCTGTAGTGAAAACGGGCCTTAAGGCCAAAGTTTGCTTTGCAGTTAAAAAGCTCATTTACCTCAATTGTTAACCTGCCTTGTGATAAGTTTACATTTCAAATTTGAATCGCTGCGTAGGGTGCAAATCATCGCTTCTATCCCTATATTAACTTGGTTTTGGTGCCGATACAACCTAATGGCCTGCTGTTGCATATATTGCAGTGTAGCGCTTGCGCTCCATATTGTTACCGGCTTGAAACCCCGTCCAACCAAATGAAGCAGGCTGGCCGGTTGTGACGTCGTCACACCAGCCTCTGTGAATTCATCAAATTGACAGTTTGTTGCCTGATCGTGTTTTCGTCGATTGTCCGAGTTTCCTCTTTTTCGATGCGTCGCCGAACCGCATTGTCACGATATTTAATTACCGCCAGCTGGAATGCTGTATAAAAGGGATTTCATTTTATACCAAAAATAACAGTCTTGCATACTATTCATTGTGGAGTCCAGATCGCGTACGTTATACGGAGGTAATTATTGTATGTATGTATCGTAAGTACCTGTAAGTACTGTTTGTCGTTTGTTTAATTGCAATAAATATCCTTTTATTGTGCTTAAAACCCACAGCAGTAACTGGTATCGGATCCGACCCGATATTATCGAACATCCCTAGTAGAAGAAGTATGCTACAAATGCAGTCAAAATTGGAAATGCTGAATCTCTAAATCAACGTTTACCAAAGCAAATAGCTTTAATAGACAAAAAATGTAACACATTTTTTTATTAATATAAAATATGCCCCCGACAAAATATACAACAACCACAACCCCGTCTCCGTTGCATAAGTGGTCTTTAATATGTGTTTCATCGTTGTATGATCACTTCATTTATTTATATTTTTTCTAAGTAACCGTCAAACGCATCATAATCAATTCAAAATGTTCATAAACCAAAGAGATTATAATAAACCAAGTGGAGAAGTTTAACATTATAATAACATACTCCAATACTGAGCAATCAAATATAATATAATTTGAAAAATTATTAACTGAATTCAGTGACATATTACACAAAGCAAACTGAGGTGCAAAAACTTTTTGTTTGAACGATGTTTTCAAAGAATTTTGTATTAATTTTCAGTTTATGGTATCAATTTCAATGTGTCTTAATTTGTAACACTGGAACAAGTATATAGAAGACTATTTAGAGCAGCAGTACAGCATAAATTTATTTTGCGCACTGAACACTGGCATACTAAAGAAAAATTACTGTATGGAAAGTATTCTTTAGGATAAGGATATATTTGCGTAAAGAACATTTCCTAAATGAGCAATGGCTGTTACCATTTACCAAGCACAGCAAATTTTTTTATTTAAATTAAATTGGTATACAACCAAATATTACTCCAGCTTACTTTATGTAAGAAAAGCTAAAATTACCACCAAGGGGCAGACAAAATTTGCACTTCAAAAAATTGTTCGCAAGCTGCATAGCACTACTGCGCCCCACCGCTAAATTTGGGATCTTAAACAGTAGTATAGAAATAGATACATTTGTATTCCAATAGTAATGTAAGGCAGTGGTTCGCAAACTTTTTTTGCGACGCCCTCAAAAAAGAATTTTGATTTGTGGCACACTTATCAAATCTGGAATTCTACAATTTTTAGTAAAATTTATACACTAAAGCCAATTCATTTATGGGTTTGGTTTACCAAAAGTTTCTTTTTCTGTAATACGCTCTGTAGTGTACAGTGTACAATGCAAAATACCTATATCATTTACATTAAGAAGCTAACAATTAACACCGCCATACAGTTAAGTTTAATGAGTTCGGCACCTTGAAATTAACAACAAACTAAGTGATATTAATTTAATTTATACGCCAATTCCCACATAAATCTTAACGTAGAAAGTAACGCAAAAAACGGTCATTAAATACCGCATACCGCAACGGGTTACGGTGCGGGTTTGAGTTTGGGTTGGTAGAGCATTATTATTAATAATAAAATAATGATGTGCGTTGCGCTATGCGGCATTTGTAGACCGTTTTTTGCGTTATTTTCTACGTACCAAATGGAAAGAGCCCCGAAATCAACGACATAGCTCAATCGCGTACATTTTAACACTAACACGCCTTTCAAAAAAGTACAGTAGGGTCCTAAGAAAGTGTCACGCAACTTGTGATAACCTTGCCTGTCCTACCAAGTCAATTTTGTAAACAGAAAACGGTTTAAATTAGGACTAGGGGTCATTAAACAACAAATTACGCCAAAAGCGTACATTTTTATAACAGGCTTAAATGGGAAATATGATGTTTTTCTTATTGTGAATCAGACCGTAACGGCTGTCGAAAGTAGAATGTATTGCTTAAAGGCAAAATAAAAAAGGCAAAAGTGAGAGTTTGTCCTCATGGTTATAATCTCTTTGTCATAAACAGATAGAATCCCGTGACAAAATATTTTTACGCATGAGTTGCGTTACGTCTAACATTTAATCTTCGCGATAAAGGGGATTTTCGCAACCTCTGGACTTTGAGCTTCTTTGTGATTGTCTGTTCTTATTTGTGTTTGGCATTTTTGTTGTATTTATCAACATTTTAATAAAACCGGAGCAAAAAAGATAATCACCAGGTGGGAAGATAAATGTTGTGTTTTTTTGTGTTACTAGCTGTGTTGAAACAATGTTTAAAGCGTTATTTGTTATTTAAAAGTAAATGCCTAAAATTTTAGATATCTTATTAAAATCGTAATGTTAGTGAAACACTTTTTTTGTGATTAATCACTTTTTGTGGCAATACAAGGGATGGTACCTTGGTGTGTGTGCGTTTATATGTCACCACTTTAGCCAATCAATCAATCAATCAATTACCTTGTGTAAATACAAACAAATTAATACAACAATGAGTTCACAGTGGACTTTGGCCATTGTGTACAAAGGTCAATTTACGGTAATGTTCAAGATTTCCCTTCGTTCTGTAATGATCAATTAGGCATCTGCTACAAGTTGTGGCAACTGGCAATAGATTATTCAATTATCATCAAAGAAAAACTTGTGTTAACTGGTATACATGAATATAACTGCGAAAAAGAGTTGATATACAAATTTTTTACAACCATGAGTGGTTTTAGAAGAAATGACAGTGATATTTTTTCCGACATTGATTCTATTGCATACAGGCCGCGCTCGTATAGTCTGAGTGCATTGGAAACAAAGAAAAAATCTATCAAACATGGAAATCTTATGTGGAAAGTTAACAACACTGTGATCTCCAAACCGTTTCATCAAAGTAAGAATTGTTTGTAGACAATTTAGTATATTGTTGATCAGTGAATTTTTGTTAATCTGGTTAAAAAAAATATTTGAGCTTGTTTTGTTGCATTCATTTGATTTTTTAACTTTAAAAATGTTTGTATTATTGGCAAGTTGTACTAATTGTCAAAACACTATTTTTCTGGATTGTTAAAAAGTTAATACAAGGAACACGCTCACCCCACTGGCGAGTGCCCTTATAGTTGGCTGTTTTTATTGTACCTATTAGACCTTATTTGTTGATCTGTTCCAATGACAATTTTTTGCTAGCTATACACGCTTGTGCAATAACATCGATAATCAAAAGGCAGATTAGTTCATTGGTGACAAAACAGTAAGGTAGGACAGAAATTTGCAGACAACATTTCAACATTTCGCCAAATGGTTTTGGTCCAGTTGCAAGTTGAATGGTAGTCACTCACCGGAACAGTGTGTGTAAAATTTAATTTAATTTCAACTAGAGATGTCCAATTATAATCATATCGGAGCCACTATCTGATGCCAAGTGGTATTATCGCTTATCAGTACTCTGCCGATACTTGGGTGGTATTGGTCCCAATTTGATACCAAATCAATTAGAAATTCCATTCATAATTTGCAATCCAACACAGTGCTTAATTGTGAAAATAACGGCGCAAATAGACGTAAATAGCGACATGCTTTATTGTTGAAACGTTTCGGCAAATGCTCATGCCATCATCAGTGATCTTTTTACATCTATTTGGGCCGTTATTTTCACCATTAAACTTATGAACAGATCCGTATATGGTGTTCCAAAACACAGTGCTTTTACTTGAAAAAATAAATCCTTTAAAAATAGTAGCTTAACAACTCAAGGTAACGCTAAAGGAAATATAAGAACTTGGAAAAAATATGTTTGAGCGAATTTTTTGACCTATTTTGCTTGTTTTATCATAGCAATAACATTATTTGGTGTCATATTGAATCGAGATAAAGAATAACTTATGAACATCCTTAACAACAACCCCTGTACTTTCATATATCTTAAACAATAATTATTTAACAGAACAACCGACTGTTTGCGGCTATCACCTGGATCAGGAATATAAATCCTTTTTTGTTTTTCGTTGGGTTTACTCTTGCTTTTGTGGATGCTGGTCACGGTTTTCTAATTGCTGGAAGATGGCCGGAGCCAAACTTTTGGATAGAATCAGGTAAAAATTACCATTGACATTTTGTTATATCTGAAAAATATTCTATGTATATTTGAAATTACAAAGTTTTTGAAATTTAATTTGCATAAAAATAAACTTAAAAAAACATACTTTTTAGTACTTTTATTTTCAATATTTCCAATTTATAATACTAAACTTCATATATACTTGCATACACTTAGCATTTTCTTTCAAATATCAGAGTCTGCCTGAATCCGAATTGTAAAAAAGAATTCTGGTTGCATATTAATGATAGTACGAAACTTGGTAAACCGAAAATTAGTATGTTTTGATGTTACATGATAAATATATTATGTTTCTAACAACTCCTAGTGACGGTGCTAGTTCTGTACATGGTTTAATCTTTATACTTGCAAACAAACACACACACATCTATATATATATATATATATCAATATGTGAAATTTGTGACATCATATTTAAACATTTATCTAATTTCAGATTTTTGAAAACGGTCCCTGGATTTCTTCTGATTGTTACCCTTTCAGTGATTGTTGCCAATCTGTGGCAAAATGAAGCCGAACACTTTAAGCTTGCCGTTGGAGGATCATTTATCCTTGTCAGCTTTGTTGTTATTTACCTCGACTATTGTTTTTCGTCAGATGCTGGTAAGGCTGTGTTTTTGTTTAACCACTCCTATATTTTTCTAACTAATCAAAGAAATACTGAACTTATGGTATTGTAAGTTAGTAAAATTTATATATTTAATATAGTGGTAAATTATGATAAAGTTTTTAAAAAAATATTGTAGAATTTGGTTTCAATTTTTTATATAATGAATAACAAGTGTATACTTCTTTTATGTGTGATGGAAATTGTACAGAGTTAATTTATGTTGTTTTTATTAATGTTAAAAATATTCAAATTTATGGAAGTGTGAATTCCACAATTTATATGAAATACTTTCATTTAGGTTTTTATAGAGATGTGACAAACCTTTTAAATTCAATAGTACAATTGTTCTTCCAGCAAAAATCTTTTAAATTCAATTTAAAAAAATATTTCTATAATTTTATCAATGTACTCTCCCACATAAGAGCAGATGCACCCAAATAGAACATAAAAGTGCCATCAAGAGTTCCATTTAAAACGTGTTATAACATTTATTTATTTTCAGGTTATTGTGTACTTGTGTCCCACTTCTGGTGGAGTTTTTTGTTGAGTTGTCTTACGTTCGGGCGCCAGTGGTACAGACCGTGGTGGTATGATGACCGTGACAGACTTGCCGATATGCTGGTTATGACGAGCACCGCAATTAAGTGCTGCTGCGACTTTATGGATAGATTCTGCAAAAATGTCTCCTACAGGTAACAAGATAAGATTGGTTTAACATATTGTTTTTCAAAAGTTTTGTCTTGTTATAGCAAATTTATTTTAGATGTTAATGCAATTCAGGCATTTTAAGGCAAGGTAAAATTAAAGATTAAAAAAATTATTCATTTTTTTTTTGTTTAATCGTTACATGACACAACAAATGTGTCTTCATCAACCTATTTTAGGTGTTGGCCAATGCTTGTTTAACCAGATTAGTTAGCAAAAATAAACACTGAATCCTATGATGCTAAGACCGTGTGTTGGTTATACTCCTAACCTTTTTGCAATTTTTTTACCGACTTCCAGAAATGAGTTGTAGATTTTACGATTAATGTGATCTTACATTCTGTGTTTCTATATTTTTCGAATTTTTAGCTAATTATCATATTTCAAACAAGTAAAACATCCACCAGTGTCAAATATTACCCATATTATAATAGGTAATTATTCCAGCAATATTTGCCTTCTAGATCTGTTTTTGTCACCAACTTTGAAATGTCGACTTTGCTCGGTTTTATTTTGGGAGGAATTCTCTTTCTCGACATGAAATTATTCCTGGAGCTTCTTGTAATTGTTGCCGCAAGTGCATTCGTGGTCATCAACTTCCGAATGAAGTGCGTTCTCGCGTTTGCGTACTTGGTCCTGTTCATAACAGTTTCAGGTAACTCAAATGTAATAGGTTAAATTATTTTGGTACCTGTTGCGCCCCCACCGCGACCTGTGCACTGGGGCCTGGCCCCTGACCCCATACAGTTGCCCGGCGGGTAGCAACCGTGCGAGTTCTTGTTGTTTGCAAAGGTTTCTGGTCAGATATGCTACCTGTCATAACCACAACTAAAATTCCAATCAAAAGTATATTGTTACAACGAATTAAAACGTTATCAAATAGCATTAGTGAACGTAAATTGATTTTCAAGTTAATGTGAGACAGACAGCCACCGCCTATTGCAGCGACTGTCGGCTAAAACTTCGCAAAAGACTTCTCTAGAAAAAAGCTCAAAGCCGCTAATAAACGACATGTATATAGCCAATACATAGGAAGAAAAAGAACACAAAAGTTACGTCATATTTGGCCAATAAGACTGGCCGGCACTCTGAAAACATGGCTAGGCATTACAGTGGCCATTCTAAGGCCAAATTGCAGCGGGAGTCAGACGCCAGCAAAACAAGTGGCTTGTGTTGCAGAACGTGAGAACACCGCCTGCAAGACTGACAGTTATAGATTACGAGATTAAAGGTTACTTGTCAAGTTTGAAACCAGGCGAACTAAAGCAGGAAAACACAGGAATTTTACACACAACAATACGGAAAACTTTACATGATCAAATATGATATTATGTAACTGAAGAACATATTTGGCAAACGAAAGCTGAAACGCGTAATCTAAAACCCTATTTATCACATCGTAAAATCACTTAATGAACTCTAAGATTTGGCTTATGGCAATTAATTAATTTGGGTGTTTAAGTGTTGATAAACACGTAACATCACCTATTTGGTAAGTAATTTTTGTTTTGTTCAACATGTAACAAAACCTGATGTTTTTAATTGAGATCGACAGATATAACTTTTTTTGACCGATACCCCATTTTTTTAATCTTGTCAACCGATACCCAATACCGGTTTTTTGAAATACCTAAGAAATGTTCAAAATTTGAATTAATTAAAAATAAAATCCAAATAACGTTTCAGTTAATGTAGCAGGGGTGGGCAAACTGCGGCTAAATATTGCGCGTGTTATTTTGTTATTACGGTTATTATTATTGTGTTGATTATTACTTTTTTGTTTTATCACAATTATGTTATTATTGCTGAACTTTCATTATTTACCGGTTCTGTATTGAAATAATTTGCTGCTCTCTGGCACTTGTATTTTATGCAAATGGCTCTTCCATTGAATACATTTGCCCACCCCTGTTATATACCTTTATTTAATGAACTATTATATTGCATATTTACTTGGCGTGATGCTAAAACCCAATGTTTTTGTATTAAAAAATGAGTAATTATCATATCTTCGTACTTAAATATCAGCCAAAGTATCAGCCTTCATTTACCGATACCGATATATCGAAAGCCAAATATCAGCCGATATTATCGGTAAACCGATATATCGGTCTATGTCTAGTTTTTAATAGAG
This sequence comes from Ascidiella aspersa, assembly GCF_963924565.1. Lineage (NCBI taxonomy): Eukaryota > Metazoa > Chordata > Ascidiacea > Phlebobranchia > Ascidiidae > Ascidiella > Ascidiella aspersa. The sequence continues at coordinate 5,255,178 of NC_139448.1, read as the reverse complement.
AATCAAACCACTGTTTACTGTGTAATATTTTAAAAACAGCAGGTTTGTATTTTGCATAAACCAATGAATGTTAATTTAGTGGGCTAATTAGTAAACATGTTTATTTTAACATTTTATTTCATTTAGACCTGATTTTTTTAGTGTGTACAACAACGCCAACTTTATGTGATATTAAAAGATGTAAATCATTCTTCTGCTGTAAACAAAGTTATAGACTGACATTCTGGTGTCTGCTGCTGAAATATCGGTTTTTAACTTCGTTTACACCATAGAAATGATTTCTATCTATTGATATTTTTGTTTGATATCAACTGTTTAGAAGACATACATACAATTTGTATCTTGCGCAAACCTTCTAAATTTTTAATTTCTAAATTGGGCCTTCATGCAGTAGTATGGTAATTAAACATGATTTTGACAATATCTTCAAAAAATATGTATTAGGATTTTTAACAAATGGTTTTTTTAGTAAAGTGGGGTTGCTTTTTTTCCAGGAATATCTGTGTTCGACAATCTGAAAGCAACCTTAAACCCTTATGCATTGATTTGTTACCACTTGAGACTATTTTTCTCGCCACTTATTGATTTCTATTTTTCACCATTGTCGGCAGTAGAACGGTGGTCATGTTCATTTTCAATGGGAAGGTAAATTGTTATTAATTTAGATTTTTTAACTTAAATTAAGTTTGATGTTGTTTTCTGAACTTGAATAGAAAGTAGTACTTTTTTCAACTCATCTTGAGTACTGCTAATTTGGGAAATTAAATTAAGAGTAAATATGATGTTGCTCCCACGCGTTGTATACAAGCTTTTCCGAAGTTAATTTTTGACTTAAAAATTGTTTTTTTTTTAAACTTGCTTTGAGAACTTGTCTCGAGTAATGTTATTCCACTCAAATACTGTTATTTTGAGAAGTTTACCTGAAAACTCTGTTTTTAAGACTCGATTTGAGTAACTAGATTAGATTCCAGTATTGTTTTTTCAGAACTTTATATATCGACCTGTTAAGTGATACAATTTGACTAATTTTAAGTTGCTGCACTTGACCAAAATCGCGCAGATAAAGAAACAAAAAATCGCATTTTGCAAGACTTTGTCAAGGTGATATAGTTACCTGCACTTTCCATCCTTGGGTGGTTTCAAGCTCAATAAAGCACTCTATTTTGAAATGTTTAGACTTGGATGCCATTTTGTTACTGATTGTAATTAGTCACTTCTTCTTATTCGTTTCCCAGGTGCTCCAACTATTTATCGTTGTTGATGGTTTTCCTTTTAGAAAGCGGATTTGGAGCGCTTGCGTTTTATGTAAGTACAGTTATATACTTCTTTATTTGTTATATTCTGAACATTTTTCTACCTCTAAGCACTCATTACCCAAAACCAAGATACATTCCCTTACATTTTAATTTTTTATGTTTTTTAACATGGTAAATGAAGAAGTTTTGTTTTAGTGGGACATTTCATTGGTGGCTCGACAAAGTTGCTTTATAGCAGTGTTTCTTAACCTTTTTGGCTCTCGTACCCCGTTAGCTTTCATGAAATTTTCTCGTACCCCTGTCTACAATGACCGACGGAAGTAAATTAAATTGTAATGATAGGTATTAAACTCAATGTATTTCTAACTTCCGTGTTGAATGCATGCATTAAATACAGTCTTGTGAGCAACAATATTTACAACACACAAAAAATCAGTCAATTTAATATTGTTTTTTTTATGTTGCTTTTCGTAGTTGCCTAAATACAAATATGCCTAAATAGCGCATAATTTCACACTGCATGTCGTACCCCCTGATTTGGTGCTTCGTACCACCAAGGGGTACACGTACCCCTGGTTAATAACCCCTGCTTTATAGTGATAGATCAGTGTTGTAATGACTTACGTTAAAGCATTTAAGTCACTATTTTTGAATGACTGACTTGAGTGGTATTTACATTCTTTTCGGACATACCAAATTAAGTCAATGACTAAGTCACGCGGTTAAGTCACTGTTTTTATTATGACCTGACTTAAGTAGTTTAAGCAGAAAAATTCAGACTTTAGTCAGTAGCGTGTTTTCATTGAAAGATCTTCGTAAAATTTGGTTAGTCTTTCTAACCCCAATTTTTGCTTCTAAATGACAATTTGGTAGCATTATGTTACGTTTCTGTTGTCGATTTTGTAAAATATCGCTCATAAATAAAATGTTAAATTCTTATCCGTATCAGATAGGTTTATCAATTTTAATAATTTACCTTTTTATTTTGATGCAAATAACTTGACTTGCTCTGACAATTATTGTACTGGGGCCTGCTTGGTCCAATGAAACCTGAACACACATATGTGTGTTTACAACTGAAATCTAGCCCTTCTGAAGCTGCTTTTTGACAAACGATTACGGCTTACATATTAAAGCTCAGTTGGTAGAGCGACGGTCCTGGCTTGACCGGAGGTCGTGAGTTCGAACCTCACTGCAGGCTAGTTGTTTTTCTAGTCTGCCCTGCTTGCATCATTGATCGACAAATTTGGTGAAGAGTCTGCAATGGCTTTTGGTACTGACTTGTTTGAGACTTGTGTAATACACTGCAAGATGATATTAAATGTCCTATTTTCAGGCGGTTTTTCTCCACCCTGAGTACGAGCTGGTGTTTGTTGTTCCTGTTGTTAGCGTGAGTGGAATAATGTGGCTCTGTATGCATTGCGGATACTTTGCCACTGAGGTAAGCACAATGTAATGTATTCCTGTTAAATTTGTAACCTGTACTAATGCATTGTGGACTAGTATCATTACCCACATATTTTTTAGTGCTTTTGTAAAAACACGTTTTTGTAAAACTTTAGTCGTACTGTAATCCTTTTATAAAAAGCATTACAAACTTCGAAGCTTGGTTTTATGATGTTTTATCGTAATTCAATTATATAAGAAATTTGCTCCATGTACAAGACTGATAAATACAAAAATACAGTTTTGTTACAACCTAAACTGCTACATAATGACGTCAAACTGTGAGAACTGATTTACAAAGAGTATTTGCATGGTTATACTAGTTTCCATTATTTTTTATCCTTCTTTTATCCCAGGTTGTTCTAGGTCGCAAGTTCTCTGAGTGTCAGGACTTTCTTCGCAAGTTGCCAACATCGTCCGGAAGCACCAATTTCGCGCACATCATGTCCAGTAGAGGTCAGTGTGGAGCTTAAAGTTTTTAGCAACTCGAAAATTAAAAAAAATCGATTTTTTTTCATGATTTGTATAAGCTACCCACCATAATTTTTCGGTTTTCGCATTACTCCAACAAACAAATTCCGAACCCTGTAGAATAATTAAACTTACCAATCTGGCATATTTCAATTTTTTACGAGGCCTTATTTGTAGTGAGTTCAGTTATCTGTGCGTCTATGCCAAAGGTTTTCAAACCTTGCATCTTGCGGCCGACCAAGAAAGTTAAAATTAAGTGCGACCCACTTTAATAATAATAAATTATCCAAAACCTCATCGCAGGAGTTCGGAACATCTGCCTGGTCGGCCAGCAAACAGTCGCCTGCGCTCTGCTCACCACCGTGATCTTTGGCGCCATCTGCTGGCGGCGCGAGGACGCTTTTTACCCGGCCGTGCTTCTGCTAGTGGGCGGTATTGAGTCGTGTTCGTACGGTCGAGCCAGGGAACTGGCGGTTAAGCTTGGAGGAACGTGTGCCGCTTACGCGCTAATAACACCCACAACAGTCGTCAAGTAATTGGAATTTTACTTTTTTCTTATGGAGAAAAAAAAATGGGAAAAATAAATAAATTATTTTTTTTAGTTTAAACCTTTTTTTAACTTTGTTGGGCGCAGTTTAAAAGACATTAAGCAACAATTGAATTTTTATTAATAACACCTAGTTTTTTTTAGTTTGCTAAGTTTATTTGGATCTTAAAGATAATCGTCAATTACGTGTAGTCATATTGCCATTTCTGGTTGAGACAAAAAAAAAGTTTTTAATAGTTTTGCATGCAATTTAAATTATATAAATTAAACATACTGTGTTTAGAATTCATCTTTTCATGAAAATACCTATTTTTTGTGAAAAATGTATTTGAGATTTAAAAAACGTTTAGCTACTCAAGAAACAGAAAAAAAAACACCGAGGTAATGCGTGCAATCTTTAGTTATTTGAGATTTTGCAACTTTCTCTTTTATTAGTCGTCAGGTGGTCATTTTTGACATAACCCAGCATGCTTACAATAATTGACCTCGCGCGCTTGGTTTTAGTGGACTTTAAATTGCATTTTAGCGTTGATAATTTAATTTTCAGCCCGACAAGTTCGGTGACGATTCTTACTCCCGGGAGCCTGGAACAGCAGAACAACAGAGCCACCACCCTCATCACAGCTCTGCACAGGTGAACCCAGTGTTGTAAACATGTCATTTCGAATTGTCTTATGTCCCAGTTAAGTCAATATAAAAATTAGGATGTTTGCACAAGAGCAGGTCGACTTCAAGTCAAGTCATTATTAAAGCAAAATAACTTTAAGTCAAATCATTGACATAAAACTAAACGTTTAACCATTAAAATTGTAAACTCAAAAAAAAAAAAATTATAACAACAACGCAACATTGTGCAAACAATTTGGTGCAACAATTAAGATAAATAATCCAATTTTAATAAAAAACATCTGACGATAACAAGTAATTTCAACCCAACATATTTAAAACAAGGATTCAAGTCCAACTCAAGTCATTTTGCTCAAGCGACTTAAGTCAAGTCAAATATTTTAAAAATAATGACTTAAGTGCATTTACTTCATTTCAAGTGACCTAATTAAGTATACTTAAGTTAAGATTGATTTAAGTCATTACAACAGTGGGTAAACCACTACAGTTATTTGGAATGTGATTTTGAGTTAATTTCTCAATATGCACCCTGAACGCTTGATTTGTGTACCATTTTGTAGCAACTATAAGCCTTTCAGTTGTGCTTCAAATATGTTTTTCCATTAAAATCGCTCATTGAATTGAAAATGGATCGATATGTCAGGGTGTTCAAGTTTCCGCTAAAAACTAAAATGTACTAATTATAATAAAGCAGAGTTGCCACAAAGTGAGTCTTTTAAAATTCTTTGACTTTATTTTTTGTCTAGCTTTAAAACTTATATGTTCAGCAAGTGCCTTTGTAAAACCAATTACTCTTTTTTGTACGAATTATAAACCAAAAAACGTTGAACAATCTAGTTTTAGGTCTTTGGAAAGCTTCAAATTTATCTTTGAAAAGTATTTGAATGTCTTTGGAACCAAAACTGTATGACAACCCTGTACAAACTTTTTAAAAAATGCCGCTTCGCAACGCTTTCAGGCCATGTTACAAATTCCTGTGGCAAATTTGTGCCGCTAAAGGCATTTTGTGTGTGCTCATGCACCTTGACGGCTGCACGGATTGTTGCCATGCAATAAATTTGAACTCCAGTGACCCCGCTTCGTCACGCACCAGTGAAGCGCATCCCGTTTCCGCCGCTTCTTTCATCACAGACTAAATGATGAGTCATTTCTACGCAACAAACTGGACCGTTTTTTTATTTCCCCCAAAAAATTCTGTGGTTATTTTAAAGGAGTTGCGATGTTCGTTAAATACGTCGAAGAAACATCTGATCCTTTTACACTTGTTAACATTGCGTGAGCATTTATATATTTCAACATATAGGAATTTGCATTTGGACCAGAGCTACGCAGTCGGTTAAAAATAGCCCGAATCCAGGCAAAAAAACCCGCTGGGGAAATCATCTTGAGCAATAATTCGTGGTTTAAAAAACTAATAGTTTAAATATAAAAAAGAAAATAAACATCGGCTTTAAGAAGTAAAACACAGTATTTAAAAACAACGAAAAAATCGGCGAAACCTGGACAAATTTGTTATCCAAGTTTCAAGTAGATTCAAACGCTGGGTATAAGTGTATTCTACTGTTGCGTAACCCCACCTCACCCAAACGTCACCCACGTTGGACTTGAACCCACCAAACCCCAACCGATCCGTCAAGGTCGTTCAGGTCACCAGTCGTTCAGGTCAGGTCATGTGGGCGCGTTGGCGAAGTGGTTAGCGCCACTGACCAGCAATCCTCAGACCTGGGGCTCAACTCCCGGCTGAGCACTTTACGCGCGGTGCTTGTGGGCTGAGCACCTGAAAACCGTAGCCCGAAGATCAAGCAGAGAGCGCAAGTCGCGATCAAGTTAATAATCTCTGCAACAGCGCGTATACGAGCTGAGCTGGCGGCCGTTGAAGGAGAAGAACATCTCTCACTACTTTACACACTTGTGTGCATGCCAGTGCAATGTATGGTGACGAGTGCATTGTATTGTGGTGTGTATGTAACGCGCACTCGAATATGTAGGTCACCAGCGATCGTAAATCACACTCAAGTTTATTTGCAGATCGTGAAGCGGTTTGTTTGTCTATCGTGTCGTCTGTGTGTACTCCACGTGCACCCCCGCGCAGTTCATTTACAGTTTACATCGGGGGTCACCAAACTACGTCGGTTCAATTCTTTGTCCCGCCGCATATTTTCCTAATGTTCCCGAAATACGGTTTTCAATAGTTTATTAACCGAAAACTTTGTCGAATTGAGGCTAAATTTTTATGCAAATTTTGTGTAAACGACAATTTCAGAAATTTAATTATATATTTTAGTAAACATTTTAACATGTCTTCTTTTTGTGTGGAACAAAATGTTACATCCGGCCCGGGATATTTAATCGTTACAGTAATCCCGCAATCAGTCCTTACAGTTATCCGGCTTTATATAAAAAAAGTTTAGTGGTCCTTGGTCTACATATAGTTTGTAGTTTATTCAGCTTTCGGCTGTTATAACATGGCAATTTTTTTCGATTTTTGAAATCGTTTGAAACTAAAGGCTGGACCGTTTCTTATGTACGTTTGTTTATATTCTGTGATCTAGCCCTTGCTAAGTCGTACTGACCAAGGGAAAAGGCACACACTATTACTAATAGTTCACCAAGTGAGGTTCGAACTCAAGACCTCTGCCAAACCGGGACCGTCGCTCTATCAACTGAAATACAATTTGATTGTAAAATTGAATTGAACTGAACATTTTGTCATTATTTTCAGTCTGCGCGATTTAATACAGTTCAAAAAAAATACAAAACAAAAATACACCTTACATTCAACTCAACAACCTCAATCCTTTGCCATCGCAGATTCTTTGCCACCTATCTGATCGAAAATCTCGGCTGCGATTACGTCACGAGCGGTATGACGTCATCAGAGGCGGAGAAGAAGCTGTTGGCGCTGTTCGGGCGTCGTGTGAAGGACGCTAGTGGAGCCAGGTACGACACTTACCTCTTCTACTTCAGCGGACTTACACTGGAGGATGGATCGCTCATTCTGGGAGGTGAGTACCTCTCGGCAGACTCGGACAACTAGATAATTTTAGTTTTCTAGTTCAAATATTTAGAGCAAAATGCGTCTAATTCTAATTCTAATCTTATTTTTAAGTTGCTTGTGTGCTAAAATATTAGTACAAATTTAATTATTTTGGGAATTCGGTAATTCTAATTCTACTCTAATTTGAGAAAATTCAAAACGATCTAATTCTAATTATAGTTTAATTTGGGAATTGAAAGTGTGCGCTAATTCTAGTTCTAATTTAATTCGGGTTTTACCAAAAAATTCTACTTTGTCCAACGGCATTTGCGCTTATACTCGATGTTCTTTTACTTGCACTCGCCATTTCAGTCGAGAAACTTTAAGTTGTTTCCTGGGAGGTGAGCGCCTCTCGGACGAGTTTTTGTAAATTATTTGCAATTACTTAAATAAGTTTAGTTCACTTTAAATCATTGACTTGACTTAACTGTACTTAAGTCATTGTTTACAAATGACTTGACTTAAGTTGTTTTGGTAAAATGAGTTTACTTGAAGCCTTTTGAGCAAAGTACTTGCGACCTGGACAAGTGTTTTCGCTTAACATTTTGTTTTACAATTGGGTTATTATCGCAATTTTTGCACGTAAAACGGTCAGTTTGCTATTTTTTTTTTCTTATTTGTTAGTTTACTTATTGCTTCAATTCGGACGATGTGACCAATTTTGAAGGTTTATTGTTTTATTTTGATATAGGTGATTTGATTTTAAGTTGACTTTCTCTTACAATGGTTTGACTGGAATTTAACTTATAATGCAACCTATGACTTGGACTGCGACTTGACTTGGTATTTTTTGAAAAAACTTGGACGTGGTTACCACACTGCATATAAATTAGTTTTTGGTATTCCATTATTCAGACGAGATTGCAGATTGCAAAAATTCCCGTATAACCCTTTTAAACACAGTAGTCTCGCAACTCAAATTACTTATCCCAGATATTTTACCCAAAATACCAGACGTGCATATTTGCAACATTATAACCGCCTAAAATTCAACCTTTTCAAAACCGATTTTCAGACGGAGCGAGCCTTTCTCCCGATCACGTGATCGAGATGTGGCGGGAGAGCTGTTGCCAGGGCAACCACAGCGCCACGGATTCGCGTCTTCTGTTGATCCTTGACATTGCTACGTCACAACCCTGGATCAAAACCGTAAAGTCGCTTCAGCGTGGCTACGTGGCTCTTCAGACCT